>NC_080165.1:108832892-109043560 GCF_950295315.1 Erinaceus europaeus | reverse complement strand
GTTCCTCCTACAATGGACAGGACAGCCAGTCACCTAGCAATGGAAAAAATAATAACAGTTAATTTTGGTCATGCATATACATAATAGTAATAATAAAATAAAATAGAGTAAAAAACCCTAACAGTCAGTCTGCAGCTTGGCGGGCTCAGGATTAGTTCTGGCAGCCTGAGTAAAGACCACCAATTGTAAAAAATAACCTCTAGGTAGTCTTTCCCAGGCAGGGATGAGGCTCTGATTGGTCAGATATTTTGTTACTCGCCTAGAGCTCCTTCCACTTAGAAAAAAAAAAAGAGAGAGAGAGAGAGAGAAGGAAATCAAATAGGAAAAGAATTGGAATGATACCCCTGTTGAGCCAAGAATCTTGGTAAAGAAAAAAGCTCAGTGGGGAGCCTACTGGTAGCAGCTCTCCAGCCCCTGGGGTCTGATTTTGGGGTGGGAGGAGGAGTGTACTTCAGGAAAATCAGAAGATTTCCTTTCTTTTTCCTCTGTTTTCTAACCCAAGATTGAAGTATAGTCACCTCCTTGGTGTCACACTTAGGCCTCCTTTTTCCCTGTCCTGCTGATAGTGTAATATCCTACCTATCAGGCCACTGTTGTCAGAGCTTATGCCAGCAGCTGCCTCCAAGTCCCATCTTGGCTCTGCCTCCTGGACTTAAGATACTCTTAAACCTTGATGATAAGTGCTTATTTTGCCTTTTACATATTTCACCCTAATAAACCTTCTGTTGTTTAAACCAGTTCTCAGCTCCCCGCTGTGAATTCTTTTATACACTACAGCAGCCCCCAACCAAACCCTTTTTAAGTTAAATTACAGCAGATATAAGTAAAACAGATATTATGATCAAATAATGCAATGAATTCATTATATTACACTTCAGTGACATGTGAGAAAAAGTATACTATTTCTATACTAGTGTTTGGAATTTTTATGCTATCTATGAAAAACAAAACATATTTTATTTTATTATTTTAGTTTTAAAAAGCAATATTAAGAACTGAGTCTAAATTGATAAATAGCAGATATCTGATGCAACTTCTAAATTAAGAAAAAAACTTTATCTTTGATTTCATTCTTAGAATGCAGTAGGATCATGTTGATTATTCTAAGGTCCAAAAGTTTAAATTTTTGAGAGACAGTATTCATATATTTTGTGTGAAAGAAACAAAATAGACCTTTCATTCAGAAAGAAGATAAAATGTATAAAATCCATCCTATTTTGTTTTTTCATACAGTTGAGAGATTTTCAGTCTTTACCAACTAGACTCTGGTTATTCATTCCAGCTTTTTACCTACATACACATACATGATGAAAGGAAAGCATCCATTCCCTCCCTCCCCCCCATTAAAAAAATACATTCAGAAATATCTAGGTGTAAAGAAACAGACTGTGAGAATGCAGATATATATGAATGTGACTTAAGTTTTCCTATAGCCCTAAAATATAAATGTAAGCCGTCAGAAATAAAAGTAAAGGAAAATCCTAACAAAGTCAATAGAAACGAACGGATCTAAAGTTGATATTATTGCTAAAATTTGAGTGTGGCCTTTTCATGTTCACATTTTGGCTTTAGTTACTACTATGTTGATATACCACCAATGAGGATAACTCAACAGAATCAGATAGTTTGGAGACCATGCAACAATTTTCTGTTCCTAACCAAAAATGAATAACAGGAAAACTCACCACGATAGTTATATATTAATCTTAGTGAAGATGAACACTGTCGCATTATTTTTAAAAAAATAGTATCAGAAAGAACAGTCCACCATGAAAAGTGAGATAGATGAGAAACGTAATTACGCAAAATATGAAAGATGAGAATATATAGATGAGAAAACTAATTATGTAAAATATGAAACACAATTAAAACAGGCTCATTGACAGTAAGGTCAGCATTAGTAGTGGGGTATATTGAAGTATTAGACAATCAAGTGAAATGCCTTTCAAAATGAAGAGGAAAGTGGTACATAATAGTGGGAAAAGGACTAGGGTGGGATGAAGTGTATCTTCCTTCTCCAGACACATAGGGAGATGAGAATTATATTCATATGTTAACAACTGAATTTTAAACCACTAACCTCCCAATAAACTGGGGAAATAAAGAAAAGTTCTATCCGTGTGAAAGAGGTGAATGCAAAGATAAAAGACACTGGGGGATAACTGATATTTAAACAACTATTTTCATTTTTTTAATTGAAGAAGGAAAATATAATTGTGCTGGTAAAAAAGTAAAAGATGAAATAAAATGCTCTAGGCTTTAGAAGAGACATCCATAATTAGATTTTTATAAGTACCACATTTTAGGCAGCACTAATTAGATTCACTTTACACAAAGAAAAAACCTTAATATTGAGAAACAAATTACTACCATAGGGAACAGGTAAAAAAATTACCAGTAGAAGGTAAAATTAAACAATTTTTAAATCTGCTATAAACTAACTGATAATGGAGACAAAGTTAAAGATATTGAGGTACAATGTTTCATCTTTTCTTAAAGCTGTTTAGTGTTCATATGTGTATTACAATTTCCTTACCTAGCTATCTATCACTGCAATGAACACAGGTGTTCACTAGTCATTTTGTGTATATTGAATAAATAGCTAGGGGAGGAATTGTTGGGTAAAATGACCAAAGTACAGAACCATTCTCTCTCTCTTCCTTGCTCTTTATTCCTCTTCTGGGATCCCCATACTGCTTCTCACAGGTAAACTGGTGCAATTCAGTTTACCTGTGAGATTTAAGTAATCAAGTAGGTAGGTGGGTGGACATGGCTGCTCACCCAGTTAAGCGCTAATGGGAAGCTAAAGGACAAGTTAGAGCCCCTGGCTCCTCACACTGGAGAGGCCCGCCTCATGAGCAAAGGAACAGATCTGCAGGTGTGTCTAACTTTCTCTTTCCCTATCTACCTCCCCATCCTCTCTCACTCTCTTTCTGTCCTAAAAAAAAGACCACCAGGAATAGTGGATTAGTAGTGCTGGCACCAAGTCCAAGTGATAACCCTAGAAAGCTATCGAAACTGCACATACTCATTCTACAAGAGTATATACTTTTTTTAAAAAAGATATTAACATTGTATTATGAAATAATAAAAATAATTTAATGGAGATAACATAATTCTGGTCTTTATGTCGATGTATATGAAGAAAGGTTAATATCAATAATTATATTTATTTTTCTGATGCTGCTTTCTCAACATCTTTCTAAAATGGTGAGAGGACATATTTTTTTCATTATTATACATATTTGTTACCCTTTTATCCCAGAAGGAAGATAAGACTTCTTCAATTAGAAAGTATTAATATAATCACACTATAGTTGAAGACATAATAATAAACCATACATAATTATTATGTGTAACTGTTTGACTGTGTAATATCACTTAACCTACCTGAGCATGCTTTCTTCACTATAAGTAAGGTGAATTCAAAATATGTTTCCTTTTCTTTCTTCTTTGCATTTGTAGCTTTTTTGAGGTAGAATCAATTAAATAATATAAGTAAAATAGTTGTAAACCACAATATAGTATAAGAATACTGTTTTTATTACAACAGTTACTGTTACTAATAACGTAAATTAATACAATGTGATGTAAAATATGAGCCATTGCATAAGTTGGCAATGTAAGTCTTCAAGAATCACTTACTTGATCTACAAGAGTAAAATGAATAATAAGTCAATTAGAAAAAGAGTGAAGATAATTCACGTCAGTAAAAGCAAAATTTACAATTAAGACCTATATAAAGTATCAACCAATTTTGAGTTACTACAAGTGAACTAGATTTAGAGAAAGTGTGTCAGCTATATGGTCATTATAACGATGTCGGTTTCATGCAAAATTAACCCAGATTTTATTATGTGTATACCTGTGTTTTTGCAAAGTATAAAACATCCATAAGCTAGTTATATTAATGGTTGAGTCAAGACAGAATATTTAAATACAGTTGTGTCTTACAGACACAGGTAGTCTTTTATATTCCTTAGTTCAAAGAATCCTTAGTAGATTTTCTTATTCTTCTTTAGAGTGTTTAGCAGTTTAGGCTTCATGCACCCAAGCGTGTCTCCTCTCCTCTTGGACTGAATATTCTTCTAGGTTAGGGACCATTCTTAATCATTAATCGCCCCAGCCTGTTTCCTCTTACCCATGTGCTATCCTAACTTGTTTGATCATGGCATTTGTATATTTGAAAACAAGAAATTACTAGAATATATACTTACTAGAAAATATCCTTACTGAGGAAAAATGCATTTGAAATAGAAGGGAACATAAAATTATTCAAGTTTGTTCAATTATTCAAGTTAAGAATTACAGTGATGAGAGTCATTTCAACTAATTGAAATTTCATGATAACAATAGTTATGCATATTAATTATACTGAACTTGGAAAACAGAGAAAAAGCCGAATATTTCAACAGCAAGAATTGTCATTAACATTTTGGTGTATTTAATTAGCCTTTTTAAGATGCATAACTTATTTTACTTAAGATGATATCAGGAAAATAAAATATTTTGCAGAAAATATGTTTAAGGAGTAGAGTGGAGTAAAAATAACGTAGTCAGCCCCAGACCAAATCAAATCCATGGGGTTTACAGTCAACAATATTTATACCCCTTCCCCATATTAGGGAGCTACTCTCTTCCCTGATCCAGCTTTCTGTCCCTTTTCCAGCCATGACATAACCTCCCCAAACAATAACTTGGATCCACCCGCATATCAGTTTTCAGGATCAGAGAGAGAGAGAAAAAAAACTAGTATAGCTACAGACCCTTTGAAATATGACTAAAATATGCCGACTAGCTATCTGCAAAGTGGAGGATCCCCTCCAACACTCCATCTGCACTATTCCAGCCTTAGGTCCATGATTGGTCAACAATTTGTTTGGTTTTGTATTTAACTCTCTTTTCAGCCATCAGCTTCCAGATGCTAGCATGATGCCGACTTGACATCCCTAGACAGAGGACCCCACCCATGTGTCCTGGAGTTCTGCTTCTCCAGAGCCTCACCCTACTAGGGAAAGAGAGAGGCTGGCTGGGAGTATGGACCGACCAGTTATCTCCCCTGTTGAGCAGAGAAGCAATTATAGAACACAGATCTTCCACCTTCTGCATCCTACAATGACCTTGGGTCTGTACTCCCAGAGGGATAAAGAATAGGAAAGCTATCAGGGGAGGGGATGGGATATGGAGATCTGGTGGTGGGAATTGTGTGGAGTTGTACCCCTCTTATCCTATGGTTTTTTTAATGTCTCCTTTTTTAAATAAATAAATTATATTTTAAAAAATAGTCAGTATAGAGAAAAACTAGCATAATGGTTTAAATATTACTTTATTATTTGTCAAACATCTCATAATTAGAATCATAGTAGAAATATGAGGACATATAAGAAGGCATTGGGTAAAAATCCCATACTTTACTTATTTATTTATTATGAATTCAGATGTGATACAGTAAATTTTTTTTTCCTTTACTGGGGATTAATGTTTTACAGTCACCGGTAAATACAATAGTATGTATATGCATAACATTTCTCAGTTTTCCTATACTTTATGTTTCATATGCTCTAAGGAATTGGTTTGTAATGTATGATAAATTTTTACCCATTTTTAGCTGTCAAGAGTGTAGATAAAATTTAAAAGAGTGAAGTAACATTGACTATTAGTTTCTTTGTTAAAAATGATGAAATATATTTCACTATGTTGAACTGTTAATAAACATAAGAAAAAATGTTTAAAAGGTATTTAATAAGTAGATGGATATAGAGATATTTCACTGGGTGGAAAATGTGCCTTGTCATGTGTGGTCCAGGTTTAACCCCTAGTACCATACTGGTGTACCACAACATTGGAGGCAGCGCTGGTGCTTTGGTATCTCTCCCTCCCCCTCCCCCTTTCTCTTTCTATCTGAATGAAAAAAAAAATCATTCTGGGTGTGATGAAATTGTACAGGGATTAGTTCCTGACTAAGCAAAAACAAAAAACAATAAAACGAAACAGTTACGGGGTCTGGCGGTAATGCAGCAGGTTAAGCACATGTGGTGCGAAGTGCAGGGATTGATGTGGTGATCCAGGTTGGAGACCCTGGGGTCCCACCTGCAGGGGGTTTGCTTCACAAGTTGTGAAGCAGGTCTTCAGGTGTCTATCTTTCTCTCCTGCTCTCTGTCTTCCTCTCCTCTCTCCATTTCTTGCTGTCCTATCTAACAACAACAATGACATCAATAACAATAGCTACAACAATAAAACAAAGGCAACAAAAGGAAATAAATGTTAAATTTTTTTAAAAAATACAAATTTATTTTAAAGTATCTAGCTCTAATGAAGCATAAATTTAAAAAAAAAGAGTTCTGTCTAAGAAAACTCAGAGACTCCAAAGAACAAAGTTAGTATTTGTCAAATGGTGAATATTTGAGATTTAGAATATTTAAAAAACTATATATATATATATATATATATATATATATATATATATATATATATATATATTGTCTGTGCTTAAACAATGAAATGGCAATTCTGTATTAGGGGAAGCCAAATTTCCAAAAGCCTGTTAACAGCTTTCAAGAGCCATTTATTTTAGTTATTGCACTTTCAAACTGCAATCTCATTTCTCAAATACGAAGACTCCATAGATGTCAGTGGTGAAGGGATTTAAAATTCATCCCTGAATTTATGACTTACACTTCAAGGGTAAAAGATGATTTCTGAATCCAAACTGATAGAAAAAATATGTTCTCAAAAGGATCAAATCTGATTTTGAAGAAAGCTTTCACTTTACTATTGGTATTCATGGAATAAATGTATATCACTAGGTTTTCTCTAATGAGTGTTAAGTCTTCTATTTGTGTATTAACTGTAATTTCTCTAGTTTTAATTCTATATGAACTTTTATACTAACCTTCATTAAGTTTAATATATATATTGTTATTGGTGTTTTAAGTAAATTGTCCTTTAACTAGAAAAATTCAGTAGTTACAAATTTATCTTAAGAAGTTATTATATATGCATTTTGTTGTTCTTGAATACAATTTATCTAAGATGTTTAAAGAACACATGCCTAGGAAACATAGTCAATGCCATTCTTTTTAAAGAGAGAACTATGTCATAGCCTCACCATTTACTATTAATATATAATATATTATAATATGATAAATGTTATTAATTAATTATAATTAATTAAGTATATTATTATATATGTAAGCATTATATATTATATGTAAGTATTCTTCTTGATTTTTAAAAATTATTTATACAAAGGAAACACTGACAAAATCATAGGATAAGAGGGGTACAACTCTACACAATTCCCACCACCAGATCTCCGTAGCCCATCCCCTCCCCTGATAGCCTTCCTATTCATTATCCCTCTGGGATTATGAACCCAGAGTCATTTTGGGGTGCAGAAGGTGGGAGGTCTGGATTCTGTAATTGCTTCCCTACTGAATATGGGCATTGACAGGTTGATCCATACTCCCAGCCAGACTCCTCTTTCCCTAGTGGGGCAGCACACTGGGGAAGCAGGGATCCAGGACACATTAATGTGGTCATCTGCCCAGGGAAGTCTGGTTGGCATCATGTTAGAGAGTTAACATATAAAGCAAAACAAATTGTTGAGCAATTCTGGACCCAAAGGTTGGAATAGTGGAGAGGAAATGTTAGGGGGATACTCACTGCAAACTCTAGTGTACTTCTTCTTTCAGGTATACATTTTGTACTAGTTTATGGATACCTGTGAATATATGCTCTCTCTCACAGAACCTGGTATATATCTAGGTTTTGGGACTTTGTTAGAAAGTGATCCACCTCAGATGGAATTAGAGAATGCTATGAAAGGAAGGGTCACACCAGAGTAATGAAGATGAAGGGTTGTCATTCCACACCTGAAGTCTCTGGACAGAGTCTGAGCTGAAGCATGTTAAGGTGGAAATCGTTGAGTTGATTAGGTTGCGATCGGCAGATACAATATTATTTGATATGGATTGGGAGAGGCATGAGGGAAAGTGGGCCAATCCTAAGGTTCCAGGACTGGGAGAAATATAGACTCTATAGTAGAAATGTGAGGTTCCTGCTGTCTTGGGGTTCAAAAAGACAATCGATAGTTAATGTTATCATCACATTATTTGGTAATTGGGTTAACTTTGAAAAGTCTTTTTGTTAGGGTTTGCTGTATAGTACCCAGTATCTTGTAAATAGCTGTGGCACTGGTTGCCTCTGATCTACTTGGTCTTGGTGTTTGACAGAGTTCGCATATCAAATACACAGCCTATATATTAAGAAGACTCAGTCTGTGTATTAAAAACTTCGAGACATACAATTAATTTTCCCTTCTAATATTAATTAACTAGTGATATATATGACTAAATTTTACTAGATGTGTACATAAACACCATTCCCACCACCAAAAGATTGTGTTCCATCCCACCCACCCACCCCACACCCCACCGGCCCATGAAGCTGCATGTCTACCCCTCACCACAGGGTTTTTACTTTGGTGCCCTACTTTCAATTTGGTCAGGTCCTGCTTTTAGTTTCCCTTTCAGATCTTCTTTCTCAACTTCTGTTGATGAGTGGGATCATCCCATACTCATCTTTATCTTTCTGACTTAGCTCACTTAACATAATTCCTTCTAGCTCTGTCCAAGATGGGTCAGAGAAGGTGGGTTCATTGTTCTTGATAGCTGCATAGTATTCCATTGTGTATATATACCACAGCTTTCTCAGCCACTCATCTGTTGTTGGGCACCAGGGTTGCTTCCAGGTTTTAGCTATTATGAATTGTGCTGCTATGAACATAGGAGTACACACCTTTTTTTGATTGGGTGTTATGGAATCCTTGGGGTATAACCCCAGGAGAGGAATTACTGAGTCATATGGAAGGTCTATGTCTAGCCTTGTGAGAGTTCTCCAGACTACTCTCTACAGAGGCTGTACCAATTTACATTCCCACTAGCTGTGTAGAAGGGTTCCTCTGTCCCCACAGCCTCTCCAGCATTTGTTGCTGCTGTTCTTTTTGATGTATGCCATTCTTACAGGAGTGAGGTGGTATCTCAAGGTTGTCTTAATTTGCATTTCTCTGACAATCAGTGACCTAGAGCAGTTTTTCATATGTTTGTTAGCCTTTTGGATCTCCTCTGAGGTGAATGTTTTGTTCATATCCTCTGCCCATTTTTGGATGGGGGGATTTGCTTTTTTGGTGCTAAGTTTGCTGAGCTCTTTATATATTTTGGTGATTAGTTTCTTGTCTGAAGTACATCATGTGAAGATCTTCTCCCATTTTGTGAGGGGTCTCTTTGCTTTTTTAATAGTTTCTTTGGATGTGCAGAAGCTTTACAATTTGATGGAGTCCCATTGGTTTGTTTCTGCTTTAGTCTTTCTTGCAGTTGGATTTATTTCATCAAAGATGTCCTTGAGGTGTAGGTGGTAAAGTCTTTTACCAATGTTTTCCTCTAAGTATTTGATTGTTTCTAGTCTAAGATCCAGGTCTTTGATCCATTTGGAGTTGATTTTTCTTTCTGGCGAGATAATATAGTTCAATTTCATTCTTCTGCATGTTACAACCCAGTTTTCCCAGCACCATTTATTACAGAGAGCCTCCTACTTCCATTTAATCCTTTGGGCACCCTTATCAAAGATTAGATGTCCATAGGTGTGGGGATTTATTTCTGGGCTTTCAATTCTGTTCCACTGGTCTGTGTGCCTATTTTTGTTCCAGTACCAGGCAGTTTTGATGATGATGATGGCTTTATAATATAGTTTGAGGTCTGGGAGTGTGATGCCTCCATTTCTGTTTCTTTTCCTCAAGATGTTTTTGACAATTCAAGGTGTTTTCAGGTTCCAGATAAATGATTGTAGTGATTGTTCTATTCTCTTAAAGAAGCTTGGTGGAACTTTGATGGGTATTGCATTAAATTTGTACATGACTCTGGGGAGAATATTCATTTTGATGATATTTATTCTTCCAATCCATGAGCATGGGATGTCATTCCATTTCTTGGTATCAGTTTCTATTTCCTTGCATAGCAACTCATAGATTTCAGTATACAAGTCTTTAACTTCTTCGGTCAATTTTATTCCTAGGTATTTTATTGATTTTGCTGAAACAGTAAATGGAGTGATTTCTAGATGTCTTCTTCTTCAGATTTAGTGTTTGCATAAAGAAATGCCACTGATTTTTGTACATTGATTTTGTATCCTGACACCTTGCTAGATTGTCTAATAACTTGCAGTAACTTTCTGCTGGATTCTTTAGGTTTTTCTAAGTATACTATAACATCATCTGCAAATAGTGAGAGCTTGACTTCTTCCCTTCCAATCTGTATTCCTTTGATTTCTTTCTCTTGCCTGATTGCTATGGCAAGAACTTCCAATACTATGTTGAAGAGTAATGGTGACAGTGGACAGCCCTGTCTAGTCCCCGTTCAGACGGGGAATGCTTTCAGCTTCTGTCCATTCATTGAGTATGATGTTGTCTGTAGGTTTGCTATATATAGACTCCACTATCTTGAGGAATTTCCCATCTATTCTCATTTTTTGTAGTGTTTTGAGCATGAATGGGTGTTGGATTTTGTCAAAGGCTTTCTCTGCATCTATTGAGATAATCATGTGGTTTTTGGCTTTGCTTTGATTGATGTGGTGAATGACATTGATTGACTTATGGATGTTGAACCAGCCTTGCATTCCTGGGATAAATCCCACTTGGTCATGATGAACACTCTTTTTGATATACTGTTATATCTGGTTGGCCAAGATCTTGTTTAATATTTTGGCATATATGTTCATCAGAGATATTGGTCTGTAGTTTTCATTTTTTGTTGTGTCCCTATCTGCTTTTGGTATCAGGGTGATGTTGGCTTCATAGAAGGTGGAAGGGAGTATTTCTGTTTCTTCAGTCTTATGGAAAATCTTAAGAAGTATGGGTACTAAGTGTTTCCTGAAAGTTTTGTAGAATTTGTTTGTGAAGCCATGTGGCCCAGGACTTATGTTGTTGTGGAGATTCTTAATAATGGTTTCAATTTCTTTGTCTGTGATTGGTGCATTTAGGATTTTAGTTCTTCTTGGTTCAGTTTTGGAAGGGCATATGTTTCTAGGAATACTTCCATTTCTTCCAGATTCTCTAGCTTGGCGGCCTATAGTTCTTCACATAAGTTTCACATGATTTTCTGGATTTCTATGGTGTCAGTTTTGATATCTCCTCCATTGTTTACAATTCTATTAATTTGAGTCTTCTCTCTTTTTTTGTTTGGTGAGTCTGGCTAGGGGTTTGTCAATTTTGTTTAATCCTTCAAAGAACCAACATTTGGCTTCATTGATCTTTTGTATGTTCTCTTATTTTTTATGTTGTTTATTTCTGCTCTAATTTTAGTGATATCTGTCCTGGTTGCTTTAGGGTTCCTTTGTTCCTCTTCCTCTAAGTCCTTGAGGTGTGCAGTAAAGTCGCTCATTTGAGCTTTTTCTTGTTGTTTAATATGTGATTGTATGGCTATAAATTTCCCACTCAATACTGCTTTAGCTGTGTCTGAAATATTTTGAGAGGTTGTGTTTTCATTTTCATTTGTTTTCAGGAACATTTGAATTTCCTGCTTGAGTGAATCTCTGACCCAGTGGTTCTTAAGGAGGATGTTGTTTAGTTTCCAAATTCTGTGACTTTTAATAATTTTCTGTTTGTTGTTAAATGTTAGTTTTACTCCACTGTGGTTTGAGAAGACACTTGGGATGATTTCAATGTTCTTGAATTTATTGATGCTGTCTTTGTGGCCTAACATGTGGTCTATCCTTGAGTATGTGTTATGTGGATTTGAAAAGAAGGTGGATTCCATTTTTTGGGGATGAAGGACTCTGAAAATGTCCAAGAGGCCTAGTATGTCAATCTCTTCATTTAATTCTTTTGTATCTTTGTTGATTCTCTGCTTTGTTGATCTGTCTAATTGTGAGAGTGTGGTGTTAAAGTCTCCCACTATTAATGTATTTTTGAAGTTCTTTCAGTAGGTGCTTGGTGTATTTAAATGGTCCCTCATTGGGTGCAAACACGTTAATAATTGTTTTGTCTTCATGGCTGATTGATCCTCTACTAATTATGTAATGTCCTTGTGTATCTTTTATTACTTTATTTAATTTAAAATCTATTGTGTCAGATATAAGAATGGCTGTTCCTGACTGTTTTTGTGGTCCGTTAGCCTGTATGATAGTTTTCCATCCTTTCACTTTAAATCTATGTTAGTCTTGTTGTGTCAGATGGGATTCTTGCAAGCAGAATGTGGTTGGGTTATGTTTTATGATCCATTCCCCCACTCTTGCCTTTTGATGGGTGAGTTTAAGACACTGACATTTATTGATATTATGTATTTATTGTATTATAGTGCCATTAATCAACAAATTTTTATTTGCTCTGATATATTGCAAGTATTATAGTGATGTTCTTGTTTATAAGAGGTCTTTTAGAACCTCTTTCAGGGCCGGTTTGGTGATGGTTGCCTCCTTTAACTGTTGTTTGTCTAAGAAGTTTTTGATCTCTCCATCTAGTTTGAATGAAATTCTAGCAGGATATATGATCCTTAGTTGAAACCCTTTTTCATTCAGGCCTCGATAGATATCTTGCCATTCTCTTCTGGCTTTTAGAATTTGAGTGGAGAAGAATACTGATAGTCTTATGGGTTTTCCCCTGTATGTGAATTTTTGTTTTTTTCTTGCAGCCTTTAGGATACTTTCTTTATCCTTACTTCTTCTCATTGTGACTATGATGTGTCTTGGTGTCTTCAGGTCTGGGTTGATTCTGTGTTTGGAACTCTCTGGGCCTCTTGAATCTTTATGTCATTTCTGTTATTCAGGTCTGGGAAGTTTTCTTCTATAATTTCCTCTAGAATGTTTCCTTCCCCTTCATCTCTTTATTCCTCTGGGAGGCTGATTATATGAATGTTACTTCTTTTGAGATCATCCCATATGTCTCTATTGGTGTTTTCAGTGTCTCTCAATCTCTTTTTAAACTCTTTCACCTCTTTCTTAGTTTTCTCTAATTCATCTTCTGTCTAACTAAACTGTTATCTACTTCTGTTAGTCTGCTTTCCCTTCCCTCAGCTTCTTTCCTCAGATCAGTTATTTCAGCTTTCAGTTCTCTAATTGCCTCAAGATAATCAGTATTTTCCTTGGGAATCTCAACTATTGTTTCCCTAATGCTGCCATTACTTTCCTCCAATGTTGTTTTCATTTCTGTGATAAGTAAATTTATTATTGCTTGCATGCTTTTCTTATCTATGGTTACTTCTGGCTGATTTGTAGTTTCTTCTATGCTCTTGTCTTCATTCACTGTAGTAGCAGTTTTATTTTCTTTTTAGCCACCCATTTTTTTTTGATTTATGTGTTTCTTATTTTTATGTTCTGTTGTTCCTCAGTTGTTGTGTTTTGAGTATAGGCAACACTGTACTAAATGCCTTTATGACAAATGCAATCACCCACCTCAGAAATTACAATAGCAACTGAAGCAAGGATTGAAGCAGTTTAATCACTACCAGTTAGCCAAACAATGTCTCCAGTCCATTTAAAAGTAGCAACCAAGTCCAAGTGAAGAAGAAGAAAGGAAATAAGGGATAGCAAGAATAGACAATTATGCAAATCTGCTATCCACTGTATATTCTAGGGGTAGCAAGAGGAGAAAGGAAAGTAGAGTAGAGATACACACATAGAGAGTCCACTTTGAGTCAGATTTCTTCCCCAAAATAATTCACAAATGATTTTCAGTGAATTCAGAAATACAAAGAAGATGGAAGGAAGAAATGGAAGACAAGATAAAAAAAGAGAAACAAGAGAGAGAAAAGAAAAAAGATAAGCAAAAGAGCTGTAATAAAAGATCAGTGAAAGGAAAGTTTTTAAATTGATTAATTTATTTTTTATTTTATTTTAATTAGCTAGGAGAAGGGAGAAGGGTAGAGTGGGTAAAGGAGATAGGCGTAGTGAAACAAGTTCCTCTCATAATGGATAAGATGCCCAGTCACCTTGAAATGAAAGATACCCTAAGAGTTAATTCTAGTCAACCTAAAGAAGGTGGATAAAGAGATACACCTTTATATAATATTAATAATAAATAGAGCAGGGTAAAAAACCTGTCCCAGATTGCCTCAAGCCTCCTCAGCATAGGCAGCTGATTGTTAAGAAAGGAAAAAAAAAAAAAAACAGAAAAAAAAACCCTCAGGACTAGACAAAAATAGCAGGAAAAGACAGTTATGCAAATCTACTATCCACTGTATATTCTAGGGGTAGCGAGAGGAGAAAGGGAAGTAGAGCAGAGATACACGCAGAGAGAGTCCACTCTGAGTCAGATTTCTTCCCCAAAATAATTCCCAAATGTTTATCAGTGAATTCAGAAAGCTGAAGGTGGAAGGAAGAAAGGATGACAAGAATGAGAAAAAGTAGAAGAAGAAAAGAGAGAGAGAAAAGAAAAAGATAAGAAAAAGAACAGTAATAAAAGAGCAGTGAAAGGAGTTTTTATTTATTTATTTATTTATTATTTAATTAGCTATGTGCAGGGAGGTAGAGAATGGGCAGGAGCAGTAGGAAGAGTGAAACAAGTTATTTTAACAGTGAATGAGACACCCAGTCTCCGAGTAATGGAAAATACACTAAGAGTTAATTCTGGTCAACCTGAAGGAGAGGAGGAACAGGATACATGTTTATCTTGTATTGATGAAAAAATAGAACAGAGTAAAAAAACCTGTCCTGTCTTCAGCTTGGATGGCTCCAATTGCCTCAGGCCCCCTGAACAGAGGCAGCTGATTGGCTACTTAGAAAGAAAAAAGGCCAAATGTTTTAGAAGGGAATAGAATTAGAATGAATGACACCCCTGGTGGGACAGGAATCTTGGTAAAGAAAGAAGCTCAGCATGGGAGACTGCTAGGAGCAGATCTCTGGCCCCCAGGGACTGGTTATGGGGGGTGGGGGGAAGCTTCAGGAATCATAATTTTAAAAAAAATTTCCCTTTCTTTTTACTCTATTTTCTAACCCAAATTGAGTTATAGTCACCTCTTTGGTGTCACCACTAGGACCCCTTATTGATTGTCCTACTAAAGGAAAAAAATCCTACCATTTGCAGTAGATGTAGTCGGAGCTCAAGCCACTAGCAGCTTCTCATTCTGCCATCTTCCAGAATCTCAGGATAAACCATCTTAAGCTGTAAAAAAAAGTTCTTAGCAAAGTGTTGTTTGAGCCATGTTAAACTTTCAAAAGATAAATTCAATTTTATAGAATCTTGCTAGATTTTGTGCCATATCTACACTTAAGCTCCCCACAAGAGATTAAATCTGTTTTTTACTTAGTGTGTCTTCCTACAAAAATAATAGAATTACAACAGAACAATTTATCTTTAAAATCATCTTGAATTATGTTTATGTATCTCACCATAATTGTACATTTATTAAAATTGAAACTAAGTAGAATTACAATTCTAGAATAATTTTTTATCAGGAATGATAGTACAATAATAGTCTTATATTTAGAGCAGGTAAGTAGCACACCAAGTTGAGTGCATACATGGACATGCCTAAGAACCTGGGTTAAATCCTCTGCCCCCCATCTGCAGAAGTAATCGTCATAAGATGTGAAGTAGTGCTGTAAGTATCTCTCTTTTTTCTCCCTGTCTCCTCCTCTTTAAATCTCTGTCTCTATCAACAAAAGAAAGAAAGAGAACCAAAAAAGCTGGATAAGTACCAAAAGCTGGAAAAATATTTCTGGTCCTTTTCCCAGCCATGACATAATCTCCCCAGAAAATAATTAGGATCCACCTGCATATGAGATTTCAGGCTCAAGGAAAAAAAAAAAAAAAAACTAGTATAGCCACAGGCCCTTTGGAATATAACTGAAGTATTTCTACTAGCTATCTACAAAATGGAGGACCCCTCCACCTCTTCATCTTAACTATTCCACCCTTTAGGTTCATGAGTAATCAACAATTTGTTTGGCTTTGTATGTTAACTCTCTTTTCAGCCTCCAGATTTCAGATGCTACCATGATGCCAACCATACTTCCCTGGACAGAGAACCCCACTAATATGTCCTGGAGTGCCAATTCTCCAGAACCCTGCCCCACTAGGGAAGGAAAAACACAAGCTGGAAATATGGAATGACCTGTAAATGCCCATCTTCACTGGGGAATCAATTACAGAAGCCAGAATTTCCACCTTCTTCATCTCACAATGACCTTGGGTTCATACTCCCAGAGGGTTAAAGATAGGAAAGCTTAAAGCAACCAGAAGGACAGAAGTCACTAAAATTAGAGCAGAAATAAAAAACATAGAAAATAAGAGAAACATACAAAAGATCAATGAAGCCAAATGTTGGTTCTTTGAAAAATTAAACAAGATTAACAAACCCCTGGTCAGACTCACTAAAAAAAAGGAGAACACTCAAATTAATAGAATTGTAAACGATGGAGGATATATTACAACTGACACCACAGAAATCCAGAAAATTCTATGAAGAACTATATGCCACCACGCTAGAAAATATGGAAGAAATGGAAGTATTCCTAGAAACATACGCCCTTCCAAAACTGAACCAAGAAGAACTACAAAACCTAAATGCACCAATCACAGACAAAGAAAACGAAACAGTTATTAAGAATCTCCCAACAACAAAAGACCTAGACCAGATGGCTTCACAAACGAATTCTAGAAAAACCTTCAGGAAACAATTAATACCCATACTTCTAAAGCTTTTCCACAAGATCAAATAAACAGGAACATTCCCTTCAACTTCTTTTTTTTTTAAATTTTTTTAAAGTTCTTTTTTTAAATATTTATTTTATTTATTCCCCTTTGTTGCCCTTGTTTTATTGTTGTAGTTATTATTGTTGTTGTCGTTGTTGGATAGGACAGAGAGAAATGGAGAGAGGAGGGGAAGACAGAGAGGAGGAGAGAAAGATAGACACCTGCAGACCTGCTTCACCGCCTGTGAAGCGACTCCCCTGCAGGTGGGGAGCCGGGGTTCGAACCGGGATCCTTATGCTGGTCCTTGTGCTTTGCACCACCTGCGCTTAACCCGCTGCGCTACAGCCCGACTCCCCCCCCTTCAACTTCTATGAAGCCAACATCGCCCTGATACCAAAAGCAGATAGGAGCACAGCAAAAAAAGAAAACTATAGACCAATATATCTGATGAACATAGATGCCAAAATATTAAACAAGATCCTGGATAACCGAATACAGCAGTATATCAAAAAGATTGTTCATCATGAACAAGTGCGATTTATCCCAGGAATGCAAGGCTGGTTCAATATCCATAAGTCAATCAGTGTCATTCACCACATCAATAAAAGCAAAGCCAAAAACCACATGATTATCTCAATAGATGCAGAGAAAGCCTTTGACAAAATCCAACACCCATTCATGCTCAAACACTACAAAAAATGGGGATAGATGGGAAATTCCTCAAGATAGTGCAATCCATATACAGCAAAACTACATACTCAATGGACAGATGCTGAAAGCATTCCCCCTCAGATCAGGGACCAAACAGGGATGTTCATTATCACCGTTACTCTTCAACATAGTATTGGAAATTCTTGTCACAGCAATCAGTCAAGAGAAAGAAATCAAAGGAATACAGATTGGAAGGGAAGAAGTCAAGCTCTCACTATTTGCAGATGATATGATAGTATACATAGAAAAACCTAGAGAATCCAGCAGAAAACTACTGGAAGTTATTAGGCAATCTAGCAAGGTGTGAGGCTACAAAATCAATGTACAGAAATGAGTGACAATTCTCTATGAAAACACTAAATCTGAAGAAGAAGAAGACATCCAGAAATCACTCCCATTCACTGTTGCAGCAAAATCAATAAAATACCTAGGAGTAAAGCTAACCAAAGAAGTGAAAGACTTGTATACTGAAAACTATGAGTCACTATTCAAGGAAATAGAGACTGATACCAAGAAATGGAAAGACATCCCATGCTCATGGATTGGAAGAATAAATATCATCAAAATGAATATTCTCCCAGAGTCATATACAAATTTAATGTGATATCCATCAAAGTTCCATCAAGCTTCTTTAAGAGAATAGAATAAAAACTGCAATCATGTATCTGGAACCAGAAAACATCTAGAATTGTCAAAACCATCTTGAGGAAAAGAAACAGAAATGGAGGCATCACACTGCTAGATCTCAAACTATATTATAAGGCCATCATCATCAAAACTGCCTGGTACTGGAACAAAAATAGGCACACAGACCAGAGGAACAGAATTGAAAGCCCAGAAATAAATCCCCACACCTTTGGACATCTAATCTTTGATAAGAGGGCCCAAAGTATTAAATGGAGGAAGGAGTTTCTCTTCAATAAATGGTGCTGGGAAAACTGGGTTGAAACATGCAGAAGAATGAAGCTGAACCACCTTATGTCACCAGAAACAAAAATCAACTCCAAATGGACCAAGAACATGGATGTTAGACCAGAAAATATCAAATAATTAGAGGAAAAAAATTGGTGGAACAGTTTCCCAGCTACACCTCAGGGACATCTTTGATGAAACAAACCCAACTGCAAGGAAGACTAAAACATATACAATCCAATGGGACTACATCAAATTGAAAAGCTTCTTCACATCCAAAGAAACTATTAAACAAACAAAGAGACCCCTCACAGAATGGGAGAAGATCTTCACATGCCATACATCAGACAAGAGACTAATAACCAAAATATACAAAAAGCTCAGCAAAATTAGAACCAAAAAAGCAAATGACCCTATCCAAAAATGGGCAGAGGATATGCACAAAACATTCACTACAGAGGAGATCCAAAAGGCTAACAATCATATGAAAAATTGCTCCTGTTTGTTGATTGTCAGAGAATTGCAAATAAAGAAAACATTGAGATTCCACCTCACTCCTGTGAGAATGGCGAATGGCTTTCTCACAGCAAAAAAAAGGACAGCAGCAACAAATGCTGTTGAGGCTGTGGGGACAGAGGAACCCTTCTGCTTGTGGGACTGTAAATTGGTACAGCCTCTGTAGAGAGCAGTCTGGAAAACTCTCACAAGGCTAGACATAGACCTTCCATATGACCCAGTAATTCCTCTCCTGGGGATATACCCCAAGGAATCTATAATGCCCAACTAAAAAGATATACGTACAGCTATGTTCATAGCAGCACAATTCATAATAGCTAAAACCTGGAAGCAACCCAGGTGCTCAACAACAGATGAGTGGCTGAGAAATCTGTGGTATATATACACAATGGAATACTACACAACTATTAGGAACAATGAACCCACCTTCTCTGACCCATCTTGGATGGAGCTAGAAGGAATTATGTTAACTAAGCTAAGTCAGAAAGATAAAGATGAGTATGGGATGATCCGACTCATCAACAGAAGTTGAGAAAAAAAAATAAAAAGGGAAACTGAATGCAAAATTTGACTAAATCAAGACTACTCTCGATTTAGGGCACCAAAGTAAAAATCCTGTGGTGAGGGGGAGGGTGGACATTTAGCCAACTGGGGCGGCAGGGTGGCAGGGATGGGTGAGTGGAATGGGACACAGTCTTTTGGTGGTGGGAATGGTGTTTATGTACACTCCTATTAAAGTGTAGTCATAGAAATCACTAATTAATATGAGAGGGGAGAAATTGATTGTATGTCTTGAACTTTTTAAAACACAGAACATCTTTTTAATGCATAGGCTGAGTCTTTGATATATTGACTCTCTCAAAAGCCTAGACCAGGGAGAATAGAAGCAACTGGTGCCACAGCTATATACAAGATGTTGGGTATTATACAGCAAATCCTAACAAAGGGACTTTTCAAAGTTAACCCAATTACAAAATAATGTGATGATAACACCAACTTTCCATTGTCTTCTTGAACCCTAAAACAGCAGGAACCTCACATTTCCACTATAGAACCTATATTTCCCGTATTCCTGGAACCTTGGGGTGGGGCCCACTTTCCTGCATGCTTATCTCAATTCATATCAAATAATATTGCATCTGCTGATCACAGCCTAATCAACCCAAGAGTGCCACCTAATCATGCTTCATTTGAGACTGTGTCCAGAGACTTCAGGTGCGGACTGACAATCCTTCAGCTTCATTACACAGGTGAGACCTAATAGTATTCTCTAAATCCATTCCAGGTGGTTCACCTCCTAACAAAGTCCCAATTCCTAGATATAGACCAGGTCACCTGAGCTAGGGCATATGTTCACACGTATCCATAAACTAGGGCAAAATATATACCTGAAAGCAAAAGTACACAATAATCTGCAGTGAGTACCCCCCTCAACACTTCATCTGCACTATTCTATTCACCTTTAGGTCCATAGTTGTTCAAAAATTTGTTTGGCTTTGTATGTTAACTTTCTTTTCAGCCACCAGGTTCCAGATGCCTGCATGATGCCAACCAGACTTCCTTGGACAGAAGACCCCACCAATGTGTCCTGGAGCTTCGATTCCCCAGAGACCCACCCTACTAGGGAAAGAGAGAGGCAGACTGGGAGTATGGACCAACCAGTCAACACCCATGTTCTGCTGGTTTGTGAGGGGAAGCAATTACAGAAGCTAGACCTTCCACCTTCTGCAACCCACAACAACCTTGGGGTGGGTCCTTTTATCCAGAGGGATAAAGAATGGGAAAATTCTCAGGGGAGGGGATGGGATATAGAGATCTTGTGGTGGGAATTGTGTGGAGTTGTACCCCTCCTATCTTATGGTTTTGTTAATGTCTCCTTTTTTAAATAAAAAAATTAATTAATTTAAAAAAGAATAGGAAAGCTATCAAGGGTAGGTATGGGATACAGAGTTTTGGTGGTGGGAATTGTGTGGAGTTGTACCCCTCTTATCCTATGGTTTTGTCAGTGTTTCCTTTTTATAAATAAGTAAAAAAAATTTAAAAAAAAAAAAGAAAGAGAGAGAGAGAGGTAGAAAGGAGTACCTGTAGTGGTGGATTCATCTGGAAAATACAGAGCCCCAGCAACAACCCTTGTGGCAATTGAAAAAAAAAAAAAAAGACATTGATATCTAGCACTGCATAGCACTATGTCAATACCTGCAAGAGATAGTTGAGCCTTTAAATATGGATAAATATAAGAGGACTTCTATTATTTTAAGAACCCAGAACATAGAAACAAGCTCTTACAAGGCTGAGATCCCAATTTTCAAAAATAGACAACTTCTCATTTGGCCTTGGAACTATACACACAAAAAACTGCATGACAAAAAAAAAGTTATGCAAGTTTTCTAACTCACTAAATGCTAAACCTGACCACTACTGCTTGGAGGAAGTATTTAATGTTCGCTCAGTGGTAAGATTTAATGCAAACAAGCCGGAATGATTTAAATTCATTTTTTCATATTTCTTCTAGTTTTTTTTACTGGTAAATAAACAAGAAAATAAGAAGAATTTTAACTTTCATAATTTTAGTCACAATAGAGTTCAGGATATAGATGAATTGAAAGACATGGCTATTCTGTACCCATGTGTAAACAACAGTACTGTAAAGCATCAACCCTACACCCACTGCCCTAACAAAATAATAATGAAAAAATAAACTGGAATGGTGTTAGCTTATATAAAAAAGATAATTATAATTAATTCAACTCCTTTGAATTATAATTATTCACTATTTAATGAAATGAAGCACATAGTTTTTCTGCACAGACTTTAGTGAAATAGATATTTCAAAATCACACTAATTATTCAGGAATCCATTACTCTACTATGGTGTCATTTGTGTCTACCTTGTGAGGGTTAAAAATGGGTACAGGTATAATAAAGGGGAAAATGGGTACACGTATAATCAAGAAATTCCTAGTATAGTTCGGAGACCAACCCAGATGATAGTCAGGTATGAGAACAATAGAATGATTAAAAATTTACCAGGGGCCCATGTAACCTCTGCATCCTTATAGGTCTAAACTTACATTCTATGGTCATAGCTAGGATTATTCCCGGCTGCACTAATTTCAGGACCCATCTTCCTCAGGTGAAGGTAGAGTATGATGTTCAACCTTCCTTCAGAGAATGCTCCATTCCTTACCATTGTTGATCCACATTGAGCAAGGTCCTATAGGGGCCCACAAAGAGGTCCACTATGTTGTTCCTGATGTAGATGACCAGTGACAGTGGAAAGAGGGATCTGTTAGAGGTCTAGGCCCATCATGTCTGTGTAGGAATCTGGGACCCCGTGACTAGGGTCCCAGGTGACAAGGTAGCTTGGAAATGACTAAAGAGTCATCATTAAAGTATGACAGTCTCTAGGCCTGATTCAGTTTTTGTAGTCCTTACCTTGTCTGACAAGGTAAGCTTTGGAGAGATAGAGGGATATGTAATAGGAGGTAGGTAAGAAGGATATCTAGGTCTAAGTAGAAACTATTTCATTAGGTACTTTATGGTATCTTTTTAAATCTTTTTGCTTGCTTGCTAAAATTTATTGACTCACTGCACACTATTGTGCACTTTTGCTTTAAGGTGTATATTTCCCCCTAACTTATGGATACCTATATGGACACCCTATCTCATGGGCCTGGTCTATATCTAGATTCTGAGGTTTGTTAAGAAATTTACCACCTGGGGAGTTGGGCGGTAGCACAGAGGGTTAAGCACACGTGGCACAAAGCACGAGGACTGGAGTGAGGATCCCAGTTCGAGCCCCCAGCTCCCCAATTGCAGGGGCCTCACTTCATAGCCAGTGAAGCATGTCTGCAGGTGTCTATCTTTCTCTCCCCCTCTTTGTCTTCCCCTCCTCTGTTTCTCTTTGTTCTGTCTAACAACAATGACATCAATAATAACAACTACTACAACAACAATGAAAAACAACGAAGGAAACAAAAGGGAAAATAGGAAAAAAAAGAAAGAAAAGAAATGTACCACATCAAATGGAATTAAGGAGTCCTATGAGCTAGGGAAGTTCCATAGGCTCCACTTAACAATGTGTATATACTTTTCCCACATTTGGGAGCTACTCTCTTCCCTGGTCCAGCTTTCTAGTCCTTTTTCCAGCTATGACACCATTTACCCAGACAATAACTTGTCATCTGCATATTAGATGTCAGGCTCAGGCAAAAACTAGTAGGGTCATGGGCCCCCTTGAAATATACCTAAAATAGACCTACTAGTGTTTTCCAAAATGGAGACCCCCAAATCTTCATCTGCAATGTTCTTGCCTTTAAGTTTATGATTAGTCAACAATTTGTTCTTTATATCTTAACTCATTTTCAGCCACTAGTTTCCAGATACTATCATGATGCCAACCTGACTTCCCTGGGTAGATAACCACACCAATGTGTCTACAGTCCCACCTGCCCAGAGCCCTGCCCCACTAGGGAAAGTCAGAGAGACTGGGAGTATGCATTGATCTGTCAGTGCCCATGTTCAGAGGGGAAGTAGTTACAGAAACCAGACCTCCCACCTTCTGCACCCTATGATGACCCTGGGTCCTGTTACAGAGCGAGAATTAACCACCATCCACTGCAAGGAAGCAAAGATGTTTATTCACGAATTGCAATCCGGCCGAGATGGTGACTGGCAGCAGTCCACCAAGCTCAACCCCAAACAGGGCTCAAACCATGCAATTTATAGGATTTCTGAATACATTCAGGAGGGGGAACACATCACCTTATCAACCTACATCCAATAACAGGCTATAGAGAACACAAAAACCCAATCATTTCAAACTTAACAAAAGCATGATCCATTCAAAGCAAAGCGCGGGCTGGTTTCAAACATTGCAAAGTCACACAACCAATAGAATCTAGCCAGGTAGGGTCACCACATCCTCCCTCCATCTGCTGTAACCATCTGGCCTTCTGCTGCACCCATCTGGGAAAACAGCATTCCTCAAACCCTGTGCAAGGGCCCTGATACAGCTTGCCCTATGCAGGGTCCTTCAAGCAACCTGCAAAACAACTGATGGCCTTTACTGACTAGGTCCTGTTTTTCAAGGGGAAAGAGCAAGGAATTTTCCATTTCACACCACAAACAACGTATACTAAAAGCACTTAACAAACAACTGTATGAAAGAGAACTTTTAAAACTACTTCTAACATTCCTTAAAACTACTGCTTCTAACAGGTCCATATTCTCAGAGGGATGAAGAGAGCTCTCAGAGGAGGGGCTTGGATATGGAGTTAAGGTGGTGGAAATTGTGTGGAATTGTACCTCTCTTAACCTATGATCTTGTAAATATTTGCATTTTATAAATTAAACTTAAAATGCTAACTTTCTGCTTCTGTAAACCTTGTTTTTTTTTTTTGTTTGTTTTTGTTTTTGGTAACCCAGGTCATTTGTTCCAGGAAAAACAAGATGTACCAAGATGTGGTGCAAGCCTAACACCCCCGCCCCACCCCCACCATCATTATATTTCAGGTAAACAAGCCAAATCCAGGTAACTGCAAAATATTGTATATAACCAATGCTGTCATGCTGTAAAAAGTATAAAAAGATGCTTGAGACTGTGCTTAGGTGTTCAGTCCTTAGTGTTTAGCTCCTGGTGAGTCTTCCCTGGGTCGGATCCTCAGCTGAGTAGGCTTAAATAAAATTCATACTCAACCACCTGACTTGCTGTGGAGTATTGTGATTTCTGTGTAGAGAATTCTATCCCATTACAGAGGAGATCAGGCATGTTCAGGATGGTATGGCCATAGACTTCTAGCCCATTACAACCTAAGAATTTTATACAACATTTATCTTGTTTATTTATCCTGTAATTTAAAACACATGAAAGATGTGAATCCATGCCATTACATTTGGAAGCTCATGCCACATTTTCAGGGTATATTTGCCCTGTGGCATGCAATCTCATGCCACATTTTCAGGGTATATTTGCCCTGTGGCATGCAATCACATACTTCTTTGTAAGTATGACAAAGTATAAAACTGAGGGGGAAAAAAGACTTTTTCCCTGAGAAAGAAACTGAAATTGGTACCTTTTCTTCATTAGTGTCACTCATTTTAATACTCGCCTTCACATGTCTGGACTCAGCTGCTTGTAACTTGACATTCATACTCATGAGTTTTTCCAATGTTTGAAATCTCTCCTGTCTTTATAATATTTAGAAAATTCTCTTTGGTGCAACTCCCTTGGAGTTTAAGAATTTCCTTTCTTTTTTCAATCTTTCAATCTTATGTATAAACACATTATTCCAGGTTTCTCTTGTTTCTACTCATCCTGGGTAACTCTGATGCGAGAGAGAGACTTATTTGCTTCCCACATAATCAGACAGGTGCTTAATTGCCTCTTAGCACTTTAAAGTAGCTATTTTCATGTAAGAATTTCTTTCCTGTTCACTCCTACTTGCTAATACATCTTTTATCTTGCAGAAAGCAGAAAGACAAGAACATTTAAATCATCATAATGCTGCTGATGTACATAAAACAATTGAGAATACTTTCCCTATTCGAATAAATCTCTTCCATATTTCATGAAGAGCAAGCCACATACCCTCCTTTAAACACTGAATAAAGGAGCCCTTAATGATCAAATTAAAATTAAAACCATAGGAATGGACATTTTAATTTATGTGTATTTTATAGTTTGCTCACAATAACTCATTTATCCATTTTACTTACCTAATTATTGCTTCTCTAGCTTATTATTTTTCCAATAGAAACTTGATTAGAACACAGAATTTTAAAGCAATAGAGTAATTTCTTACTTTCATATGTACGTTTATGTATATAAGTTGTATAATTGCTCTAAATAATATATAATATGAATCAGCATTTTTATATTTATTTTCAACTTTCTCTGTGCTATGTAAATGGACAGCAGGTATTTGTTACCTACATATGTTTCCTAAAAGCACTGATTTATTTAATCTTATAAATATGTGGTTTTGTAGTATTGGTGGTATTTTAAAGCACCAGCGTAATGCGGCAGTCACCAACTAAGGATTATGATCCAAACAGGCAGAGAATTAAATACCCAATGAATATGATATTTTTGTTCTCACATTAAACTCTAATTAATTTATCACATTTTTATTCATTCATCATAGCTTAAGTTGTCTAGTAATTTACTTTTGAGAACTTAATTGCTTTATTTTATTAGTTTTTTCTTCTGTCATTTCGTAAATTCTTTGAAGAAAGAAGACAGTCTTATACTTTTATTCCCCCACAGTTTCTAACAAATGTTCACATACAAATTCTTTCTTTTTGTTATATAATTCCAATTTTTAAAACCTTTATGGGGGTGTAATGATTTACAGTATAGGTACAATATAGATTGTACTTTGATATTGCAGAAGAGATTATCTCTTTTTTTTTTGGCCTCCAGAGTTATCATTGGGACTTGTTGCTAGCACTACAGATCCACTGCTCCTAGCAGCCTTTTTTCTTTCTTACTTTTTATTTGATATGACAGAGAAAAATTGAGGTGGGAGAGGGAGATAGAGTTAAAGAGGGAGAAAGATAGATACCTGCAGACCTGCTCTACTGCTCATCATTTAAAAAAAAAATTTTAATATTTTATTTTATTTATTTATTCCCTTTTGTTGCCCTTGTTGTTTTATTGTTGTAGTCGTCGTTGTTGGATAGGACAGAGAGAAACGGAGAGAGGAGGGGAAGACAGAGAGGGGGAGAGAAAGATAGACACCTGCAGACCTACTTCACCGCCTGTGAAGCGACTCCCAGCAGGTGGGGAGCCGGGGTTCGAACCGGGATCCTTATGCTGGTCCTCGTGCTTTGCGCCACCTGCGCTTAACCCGCTGCGCTACAGCCCAACTCACCTGCTCATCATTTTTAACTGCTGCATAGTATGTGTATGTACCATAGCTTCCTTAGTCATTCATCTGTCATCAGGTTTGTTCCAAGTTTAGGCTATCGTGTTGCTATAAGTGTTGGTGTGTTCTTTTTGGGTAGGTGTTTTTGTTTTTCCTGGGCAAATTTCTAGAGATGGGTTGCTGAGTCGTGGTTCATTTCTAGAGTTCTGATGAATCTCTAGATTGCTTTCCATAGGGACTAAACCAGCTTGCATTCCCAATACAATGTAGGAAAGTCTTTTTATGTGTCATATATCTGACAGAAGGCTGATATCCAAAATTTATCAGACTAAAAAGAAAAAAAAACTCACTGAATAATGGGAGGGAAGATATGGGCTCTTCTCCAAAGAGCTCCAGAAGGCCAAAAAACATGAAAAAGTGTTCAAAGTCATTGATGATGAGGAAAATGCAAAAAAATAAATAAAATAAAAAATAAAAACAGCAGTGAGATTGAGGTAAGCAAGGGTTAACTTTTAAGAAGAAAAGCAAGAGCTAACTTCTTAGTTAAAGAAAAATGCAGGGCCTGATGGTGGTGCACCTGCTTGGCACACATTTGCAAGGACCCTGGTTTAAGCCCCACTCCCACCTGCAGGGTGAAAGCTTTGTTAGCTATTAAGCAGTGTTGCCTCTCTACCACACACTTCCTTCTCAATTTCTAGCTGTCTCTATCCAATAAATAAATACAGGTAAGAAAAAAATTAAAAAGAAAAATTCAGTTAGCAGCAATCTTCCCTCTCCTCCCAGTATAAACAGGACTTTCTATTGCTATAATCAAAGTAGTTGGTTTGTGGCCTTTGAATCTATTTCAACAGTCTTCTGATAAACCTAAGTTGTACTCTCTGTATATGCAAAAAGAATAAATAACTGGTTAAGCTTGTTACTATGAGTTACCATGGGAAAGTTGATAACTGTATAAAAGGACAAGTGTCATTGTGCTGGGACACAGTCTTTTGTGGACACGAGTCCAGCTGGGTCTGCCAACATAATAAACACTACTTCCTATAGTTAATCCTCAGTGTGTCCTGTCTCTCTGCTTGAATATCTGTAACAAGATACCACTCATATCTTAGAGAATGTCATATATTAGAAAAGACAGAAGCACCAACTGCTGGAGAACTTTTTTGGGCAAAGGGACTCTCCTAAATACAGTATTTTCTAACTTCAGTTGCAATTAAACAATAAAATATAAGATTACTTTGCATAATTGGATTTTTTAAATTATGTACATACATTTTAGAATGTACATATCTTAGGCAATATCTATAAATGTAGCATTGTGTGTTAATTTGGAATAGCTTGTGAAACAAAAGTTTCCATGGCCTGAGCAACTTGTCATCTCAGATATAATCATTTTTTTTTGCTATTGCTGCCAAATATCTAAACTGAAATAAACAGCATTCTACTTATATTTAACAATTTCGAGTAATATTAAATTAGCCCCATTTTCAAAGATTACAAATAATGAAAAGGAGCAGAGCTTTATGAGGAAAAGCTGTCAGGTAACTAGAAACAATTGAAGGCCCATTGCCACTGGATTTTATACCTCAGCAAAATTCAATGATTTATGAGTGAAAAGCTAAAAAAAGAAATTTTCTTCCGTTACAGCAATATTTTAAAATATATATTCATATTCACATTCAAATTCATATTCACATTTATATTCATATTTATAATGAGAGGGAGAGGAGGAGAAAGAAAGAACCAGATATCACATGTGCTGCAGGGGATTGAACTCAGGACCTCATGCTTTAAGGTCCAGAACTTAATCCACTGTGCCACCTCCAGCAATCTCTAGATAAGGAATTTAGCTTTTCAAATATTTTACTTCAACACTTACCTTGCAATAATATGTTTTTAATATTAACACTCCTTTGTGTATAGCATGGACTGACACTTAAGAAACAAAAAGGAGAGAGAAGTTTTTATATCCTACAATGAATTCCTGCAGATTTTTAATGTTTCTATAATTTCCTTTTGTGTGGTAATAAAAACAAATTAGACTCATGTTGTTTTTATTGACTTAGGACCTAATGGAACTGCTACTTTTCAATAGGGTTTCACATAGGTGTCCAATTAACTATTCATTTAGACAGGAGGTGACTTCACAAATGTATGTAACCTTACCCCAGAGCATTTGTTTAATGTTTCCTGCCATGTGACAACACTTATCTGATTACCAGCAGCAAGCAAATAAGTTCTTAGGACCAAAACAGACTTTCATGCGCCCTTAATAAATGATATTCTCATGATTTTCAGTTTGAAATATCACATTTTGGAATAAAATCACCAATTATTAAAAGGAACACTTATACGCATTGTGTGTCATTATTTTTTTTATCTCTACAATAAAATAATTTCATGAAAAAAGGAATTTCTCTCTAGTTATATACATGTGTCTGTTCAAGTATGTGTTGTACATAAATTACAATATGTACACGTTAAAATTTGAGAATCCAATTAACTTTTAGTTTTAAGAGAAACTAGTATTTTCTTAAAAATAAAAATAGTGATATTTTAAATTAAAGTGAAAGGCATGCCTTTTATTTCTATCCACAGATTTTCAGTAGCACAAAAAGAAACTTTAAAAAGAAAAATAAAATAGGACAGCATGGATATTTTTTTGAGATTAAAGTCTGTGATCACAAATAAAATGCCCCCGTCCCAAATAGTTCAAGTTCAGTATAAGTTCAGTATAAAGTTTTGTTATTTCATTGGATATTTTATACTCCACAACTTGTATTATCAAGGTTTATCATTAGAAAATTTTGTGTTTTTTCAAATTAGAAAAAGTGATTCTTTAATAATATTGGATAAATGAGTAGACTCATGTCTATATTTAGAAATTAAATAAGCTAACCCCAAGAAAATCTATTAGTTAACAAATAAAGAAATAAATTAGTAATTATCTGCATTCCCCTAAATACAACTTACCTTTGGAAGTTTTGTTTTAAGTACTTACAGGTTTATTTAAATTTTAATTATTTGTTGTGCTTGGTACCACCTGTGCTTAACCCACTGCGCTACTGCCTGACTCCCTAATTATTTCTTTTTAATCTTTTATTTTGAAATTATTTAGCTTTTATAAGAATAATATAGCTTGAGTTTCCTAAACTAGGTATATAATTAATAGACTATCTACATCTTTCTTTGGAACTAATAATTCAGAATCAAATTTGTTGAAATAGATTGTCATTCCTTGTCTATATCCCCAGCAAAAGCGTGTTGATGGAACATAGATATCATTTAGAGCATAAAACTAACCTTCAAAAATTCTTCTTATGATTGCTCATTGCTCTTATGAAACCCTAGAGAATAATAAGCTAACTAGAGGTAGTAATTTCAAAACACAACCTTTCTTCTGATTTCAAACTCATACATTTTTCTCCCTTCCTTCCTTCCTTCCTTCCTTCCTTCCTTCCTTCCTTCCTTCCTTCCTTTCTTCCTTCCTTCCTTTCTTTCTTTCTTTCTATAGTATCAGAGTCCTCAGAAATTTATTGCCAGGGCAGTAGAGATAAAATAGCTCGTGGACAGATACATTTCTGTGATACATATATAGATTAAAAAAAAAAAAAACAGCCTTGAGATGGTTCAGCTGATTTCAACTAGCAATCCATAAGAAGAAACTACACATTAAAAAAAACCTGTACACAATATTTTGACACAATTTATTATAGTATATCACTATAATAAAAAATAGGAGTAAGAGATAAAACAAGATATTCAATCATATTAGTTGGTATTGAAAAAACATTCAAACAAGAACACAAAAGAAAACTTGCTTAAGTTAACAAAAATGTCTCCTAGAAACTCCCCCAAAATAACAGCATATATTATGACAATAACTGAATTTTACTCTCCTGAGGTAGGGATAAAACAAGTACGTATGCATTCTCCATAAGCATTAAACATAGCACTGATATTTAGGCAAGTAACAATAACAGAACATCACTGACACTGAGAAGCTAAAGTATTATATATGTATGTAAGATATGACCTTATATATACAAATCCTAAGGAATCCACTAAAAATTTAGAGTAGAAATAGAATAATTGGGACCAAATGGTGATGTACATAGTAGAGTGCATGTCTAGACCTGCTTTCAAACCTATGACTGCACCTGGAAGTATGAAGCTTCACCATGGTGAAGTGGAACATCATTGCAGGTCTCTCCTTTCTATCTCTCTCCCACTCTAGCTCTCTGTCACTCATCCTCTACCAAATGCAAAGGAAAGTGTTCACTGGGAGCAATAGAGTGATTGTGCAGAGAATCAGAGTGATACTCTGGTGAGAAAAAAACAAGTTCAGCAAGCTTACAGAATGCAAAGAACAGTATACAAAAAAAGAAAGAAAATTAGAATAAACTCAGAAAAGTATTTTGTATATTATATGCTTACAAGGATTATCCCAAAACTGAAACCAAGAAAAGTAATTTCATTGATAGTAACAACACAGATTAATTAGAAATAAATTTAATAATAAATGAAAAACACAACCTGAAAGTTATACTTTTGACAAAACTCAGTAAAAATACAACACTAAGAGAGTACAATATAAACTTTGGAATTTGTTGATAATAATGCATCATGCTGGCGTCATCTATTATAGTAACAGTGGCACTACAGTGAGATGTTATGGGGGAGAGTAGTTTGCATAATTTGGGGGAGATAAAAAGCATATATGGAAGTCTATTTTTCACACAACTTTTCATGAAATTAAAATTGTTTAAAAGTAAAGTCTAAAGAGTTGTGCTATAGGCAATGAAGGCCTAATGTCATGCACTAGAGAGAAGGGGCATTTTGGTGGTGGACAAGGTGTGTGTGTGTGTGTGTGTGTGTGTGTGTGTGTGTGTGTGTGTGTGTGTGTGTGTGTTAAAAAAACTTAGTGTCACAGGATAATAGAGTCATCTCTTCCCAGAATAGGTGACAACATTCTTCAGTCACCACCATTTCCCTTTACCATAGATAGGATACAGGGTGTCTTCTACCCCCTTATGCCTCCCCCCTTTGAATTATTGAACCTGCAGAATATATAGTATTGTATTAACATTCATCTTGCATTTTCCATTGCTTTGTTTCTTAAATATCACCTGTTAGTGAAATCATCTTGTATTTAATATTCTTCTTCTGACTATTTTACATACTATGGGCTTGACTAGTTTTATCCACATTGTTAGAAGACCTTGGAACTAGGTTGTGATACACCTATATACATTGATTACTAAATTAACATTTTGAGAGTGAGGGATTATAAAAGAGAAAGAGAGGGAGGCAGGCTTGGTTGAGCACAAGGTCAAGGCACAAAGTGTGAAGGGCAAAAACTGTAACAATGATCCCAGCTGGAGCCCCCAACTCCCCACCTGCAGGGGGGTTGCTTCACTAGTCCTGAAGCAGATCTGCAGCTGTCGGTTTTTTTCTCCCTTTCTTTCTTTTATTTTTTTTTTCAGAATATTACATTTTAATATGCAATCAAAAAAGAAGGGGAGAGTGCGAACAGCAGTCCCCCAGTACCACAAATTATGCAGTTGAGTTTTTCACATTTGGGGAAATCTCAGGGGTCAGCACATTCAGAGTGCAATGGATAAGCCTCGCCCTGGGAAAACCACCTTCCTGATCTTGGTATCTCCGCTGCCAGGTAAGTATTGTCTTTCTTCCTTTCTATCTTTCCCTTCTCTCTCAATTTCTGTTCAATCTAACAACAGCTGCAACAGGAACAACAACAAATGAGGAAAATGGCTGCCAGGAACAGTGGATTCATAGTGCAGCCACTGAACTGCTGTGATAATCCTGGAGGCAAATGGGAGTGGGGGTGGGTGGCAACACTTTGATTAAGAAGAGTTACATTTTTTAAATTTTCTTTTGTTTTACATTTTAAAAATCTGAAATGTTTTTCAAAAGAAATTCAACTAGAAGACTGATTTTTATATCTTTAGTACTTGGAAAAGGAAGATGTTCCAGAATATATTTGAGAACATAAACAACAGTGCACTCAGTAGAGTTCACTTATGAGAGGACCAATGTTCAAGTGATCAGCACTCACCTACAGTGTTGAAAGTGTCTCTCTTTCTTTATCCCCTTGTTCCGTCTCTATTTATCTCTGTCTAAAAAAAAAAAAGAGAGAGAGACAGTATTGACAATATTCTAAGTTATAGCTTGAGGATAGACTCCTGGGCAATTATCACTTGATTAAAAACAAAGCACAACTATTTGTAATAATTATTCCAGTACTACTATCACACACACACACACACAAAAAAAAAAACTGTCCTACAAATTAGCTTAAGTAAAGATTTTTGAGTAAAGTTTTTTTTTTTTGTGTGTGTGTGTGTGTGTTTTGTTTTTGCCCCCAGGGTTATTGCTGGGCCTGCACTATGAATCCACTGCTCCTGGAGGCCATTTTTTCCATTTATTTATTTTTATTGGATAGGACAGAGAGAAATTGAGAAAGAAGAGGGGAGATAGGAAGGGGGGAGTGAAAAATAAACACCTGCAGACCTACTTCACCATTTGTGAAGTGACCCCCCTGCAGGAGGGGAGCTGGAGACTCGAACTGGGAATCTTGTACAAGTCCTTGCTCTTCATACTATGTACGCTTAACCTTATGTGCTGCATCTGGGCCCCCAAGATTATCCTTATTAAACAAAATTAAGATTGTTTTGTTCATATGGCCATGAGATGCAATACCTGGTTTTAAAAAATATGGCTAGCATCTCTGACATTGGTACTAATCTAAAGTCTTAGTGACAATATTGCTTTAGCCAATATGTATATTAAAATGTACCCACAACAGAACCAGATGGTGCTTTTCCCAGTAGAAAGCACATTTTAGCATTTATGAAGACCCAGATTAAGACCCTGGTGCTCACTTGCACTAAAAAAGATTTACCAAGTAGAACAGTACTCCAGAGATTTTTCCAAGTCTCTCTTACCTTCTATCAAAAAAGAAAAAATTAAGGGGGGAAAAAGGAAGACATTTTGAGAGAGAGAGAGAAAAAGAAAAAGAGGGGTCACTGGGATCTATGGAGTGGTGCAATCACTTGGGCCCCAGTGATAATCCTGATAGTATAAAAATAAAATAAAATTTACCCATAAGATGGAAATAGAATAAAATGGACATGTTTAAAAAATGTTTACACTCTCTGGAAAGAGTTTCCAGATGTAACTCTCACGTCGACACAGTATTATAAACCATTAACCCCCCAATAAAACGATGGAAAAAAATGTGACTGCATATATGTTCCAGATGTTAGGGCAAGCTAACAAAGTACAAGAAAGAAATGGTATGAACTGAGTCCTTTTTAAAAATGTTGAGTTAGTAAATCAAGTGAGAATTCCATTCCTGAATAAAAATTTCTCTATAATGTGGATAAATAAATATTTTTAATTAAGCAGTAAATTATTGTATGTTACCTTTAGGACATCTCTATATTATGTGTCTAATATATACAGAATATATTATTAGTATAATTTATTATATAGTATCTTATAATACTTTTAAAAACAGTATAAATGTATAATCTGATGTGTAATATAGATTATGTGAGCAGATATCAAACATAAATATATATATTTATATGAGTATGTACCCTATTGTTATAATTTATAGCAAGTTATTCCATCTAGTAATTTATTACTTTAAGATAATTTAATAAATTAAAAATGTCTAAGAATGAATAGTGTCTTGGCAATATATTATAAAATAACTAATGAACTTAAAACAAAATAGAAAACATCTAAATATTGCTTTGTTTATGTGTTTTACCACTCAGGGTCTGCATTATTAATAGACTTCAGCTCGTAGCCATTTTTTTCCTTTTTCTTTCTTTATTGCTTCACCACTTGTGAAGCTTCTCCCTCCCCTACACTGCAGATGGACTTCAACCTGGGTCCTCTCTAATGGTTAATAAATTAGCTCTATTTTTTTTTAATTTATAGGAATAAATGGGTGTCCATTTTTTTCTTTGGAGTTTTATTATTATTATTATTTTTTTAAGCCCCACACAATTTTTTGAAGAATCTGTTTCCTTGAAATATGTCTTGGGGTTATAATAGGGATTGCATTGAATCTATAGATTTCTTTTGGCATAATTGCCATTTAATGAAACTTATTCTCCCAATCCATTAACACAGGATGTTCTTCCATTTCTTTGTGTCATCTTCTATTTCTTTTAATAGTGTCTTATTATTTTCCTTGAAAAGTTCCTTTGTTATATTTATTTCTAGGTATTTAATCTTTTAGTATTCAAATATAAATGGGATTGTTTTTTTCACTTTTATTTCTTTTATTTTATATCCCTCTATCCAGAGGGATAGAGAATGAGAAAGCTATAAGGGGAGGGTATGGGATATGGAGATTGGGTGGTGGGAATTTTGTGGAGTTGTACCCCTCATACACTATGCTTTTGTTAATTTATCCTTTCTTAAATAAAAAATAAATTAAAAAGAAAAAAAAGAAATTGAATCAGTAATCAAAAGCCTTCCCAGGAACAAAAGCTCAAGCCTGAATGGCTATACTAATGGATTTTATAAAACATTCAGAGAAGAACTAGCACTCATCCTCCTCAAACTCTTCCAGAAAGCAGAAGAGGAGGGAACAGTCCATCTTTTCCATAGAGAAATGCCACAGATTTGTGGGTATTGATTTTGTAGCCTGTTACTTACTGAATTTATTGATAATTTCTAGTAGTTTCTTGGCAGACTTTCTGGGGTCCTCTAGGTATATAAACATATCATTTGCAAATAATGATAGTTTAACATCATCCTTTCGATTTGGATTATTTTGATATTCCTTGCCTGATTGCCATGGTGAGGACTATTATGATTATGTTGAATAAAAGTAGTAAGAGTGGGCATCCTTTTCTAGTTCCTGATTTTAGGGGAAAAGCTTTCAATTGTTCACCATTGACTATGTTAGCTATGGGTTTATCATATGTTGCCTTTATTATGTTAAGGAGTTTTCATTCCACTCCCAGTTTCTTGAGGGCTTTTATCATAAATGGGTGTGGACTTTATCGAATGCTTTTTCTGCATCAATTGATAAAATCATATGATTTTTGTCTTTCTTTTTATTGATATAGTGAATTACATTGATTGACTTGTGGATGTTGAGCCATCCCTGTTTCCCAAGGATGAATCTCACTTGATCTTGTTGGATTATCCTCTTAATATGTTCTTGGATTTGATTAGCCAAGATTTTGTTGAGGACCTTTGTATCAATGTTCATTAGGCCTATAGTTTTTTTTTTGGTGGGGTCCTTTTCTACTTTGATGACCAAGGTAATGTTAGCCTCATTAAATGTGTTTGGGACTGTTCCCTCCTCTTCTGCTTTCTGGAAGAGTTTGAGGAGGATGAGTGCTAGTTCTTCTCTGAATGTTTTATAAAATCCATTAGTATAGCCATTCAGGCTTGAGCTTTTGTTCCTGGGAAGGCTTTTGATTACTGCTTCAATTTCTTTTTTTTCTTTTTAATTTATTTTTTATTTAAGAAAGGATAAATTAACAAAAGCATAGGGTAGGAGGGGTACAACTCCACACAATTCCCACCACCCAATCTCCATATCCCATCCCATTCCCCTGATAGCTTTCCCATTCTCTATCCCTCTGGGAGCATGAACCCAGGGTCATTGTGGGTTGCAGAAGGTGAAAGGTCTGGCTTCTGTAATTGCTTCCCCGCAGAACATGGACGTTGACTGGTCAGTCCATACTCCCAGTCTGCCTCTCTCTTTCCCTAGTAGGGTGGGTCTCTGGGGAAGCAGGGTCTTCAGTCCAGGGAAGCCTGGCCGGCATCCTGATGGGATCTGGAACCTGGTGGCCGAGCAGTGATTGCCCTGTTAAATTTATCTACTTCCTCTGTCAAGGGTGGCAGTTGGTATGACTCTAAGAATGTGTGCATTTTTTCTAAGTTGTCAAATTGCTTCCATACAGATGTCCATAATAGTTTTGCATAATCCTCTGAATCTCTACCTCATCTGTTGTAATATCTCTCATTTATGAATGATTTTTTATAGCATTTTCTCTTTTTCTCTTGATGAGTATAGCTAGTAGTTTATCTATTTTATGTTTAAAAAAAAAACAGCTGGGAGTCAGGCGGTAGTACAAAGGGTTAAGCGCACGCAGTACAAAGTGCAAGAACCAGCAGAAGGATCCCAGTTAGAGCCCCTGGCTCCCCACCTTCAGGGCAGTCACTTCACAAGTGGTGAAGCAGGTGTCTATCTTTCTTTTCCCTTCTCTGTCTTCCCCTCCTCTCTCCATTTCTCTCTGTCCTATCCCAACAACAACAATATCAATAACAACAACAACAATAACTATAACAATAAAACAAGGGCAACAAAAGGGAATAAATAAGTAAATATTAAAAAAAAAAAAAAAGAAAAGGAAGGCAGGGGTAGATAGCATAATGGTTATGCAAACAGACTTCCATGCCTGAGGCTCCAAACTCCCAGGTTCAGTCACCTGCACCACCATAAACCAGAGCTGAGCAGTGTTCTGGTAAAAAACAAACAAACAAACTAAAAACAGCTTTTGTTTTCATTACTATTTCTGACGTGCTTTTTGTTTTCTATTTCATTGATTTCTGTTCTGGTTTTAACTATTTCCTGTCTCCTGCTAACGGTTGGTTCTTTTTGTTGCTCCACTTCTAGTTGATTGAGGTAGGTTGTTAGATAGTTTACTGCAGATTTCTCTTGTATCCACAATATATTTTCAAGGATGGGAACTACTCTGGCCTAATCCAATATTTTAGCCCTTTTCTCTACTCTGACACCATTTTCTTAATGTTTTTATCCAGCTTAATGCTAACTGTCAAACTCAAGATAAAACTGCCATACTTGTGGGCCTCTAAAAACATGCCTAAAATAGACTTCCAAGCTTTCTTCCACCTTAAGATCCCTAGTCTCATCTGCTTTGTTCCCATTTTTGGATCCTGTTCATTAACTATTTTGTCTCGCTTTATGTCATGCCACTTTCCAAACACCAAGTTACAGATGCTACCATGATTTTACCTTGATTTCTTTGGGCAAACAACCTCACCAATGTGTCCTGGAACCTCACCTTTCTGGAGTACTACTCCAGAAAGAGCACTACTAGAGGAAGATAAAGACAGGCTGGGGATACGGATCAACCTGCCAACACCCAAATTCAGTGGAGCAGCAATTACAAAATCTAGAATTCCTACCTTTTTCACCCAACAAAAACACATTTGATCTATACTTCCTGTGGGGGAAAACTGATAGGAGAAAAAGGGTGAGAGGGCTCCAAATTCCAGCTCCATCATGCCCAAGAGAGAGAGAGAACAAAAAGGGGAGATATATTTGGATGTAGTAATAGAGTCATGAAGGTAGTAGAGGGAGAGAGAGGATTGAACTGGGAAGAAAAAGGGGGCAATTATGTATAAATGTAAATGGATAGCTGTATTTATGACAGTTAACCCATGTACACTATCTTGGTTTGCAATGAAATGACTTGGGATTCAGAATTCTAGTGGTGGGAACAGAGTGGAATTATACTCCTGTTGACATGTGATTTTGTGTATCAATATTGATTGAGGGTAAATATTCATATTCACTGGGAGGGGGAGTGGGTCACAGACCTTTGTTGGTGGGAATGGTGTTAATATGCACTCCTTTTAATTTATAGTCTCAGAAACCACTATTCAACTTATATGAGAGGGGAAAAATGGATAGAATGTCTCAAACTTTTTGATTTATAGACCATAGTTGAGTATATGTTCCTTCAATCTAAGTGCTTAAGACTTCAAATTGGTACTCAGATTGAATTTTAACAGTGCGCTCAAATTGTTAATATATTACTAACAATAACCTGTTTGAAATAGTAAATCTCTTAAATCTTAGACCAGGGAGGACAGAAGCAACTGGTAATGTCCTTTTATAAGATGTAGCCATAGGTAAAAAGCAGATAAGGACATAAGTTATGGTGAAATTTCCTATGATACAGCAAATTCTAACAATGGGATTTTTCAAAGTTAACCTAATTGCTAAATGATTTAGTTATGGCAATAACTACCTATTACCTTCTTAAACCCTTAGACAGCAGGAATCTTCCCCTTTCTCTATGAAGCCTGTATTTCTCCCAGGCCTGGAAGCTCTAGGGGGGAGCACACTTTCTTGCATGGGCCTCTCAGTTCATACCAACTGATATTACAAATGCTAACCCCAACCTAAGCAATGCAATCAATACCACCTCTGTGTATTTCATTTCAGACTGTGTCCAGAGACTTCAGGCGAGGAATGTCAGCCCTTCAGTTTCATTACATTGATGAGATCTTTTCTAGCTCATAAGACTTCTTAATTCTATTTTGGGTGGTGCACTTCTTAACAAAACCTCAAAACCTAGATATAGACCAGAGTCCATGAGATAGGGTATATGTACATGTATCCATAAGTTGGGAAAGAATATATACCTTAAAACAAAAGTGTACAGTAGTTTGCAGTGAGTCAATAAATGAAGCAGGCAAGTAGAAAGACCTAAAAAGATACCAGAAAGCACCTAATGAAATAGGTTCTAGTTAGACCTTCCTTACCTACCTCCTACTGCAAATCTCTCATTGAGTACAAAGTTAACCTTGTCAGACAAAGTAGGAAATACAATAGTTGAATAAGGGCAAGAGACTGACATACTTTTTATTTGTTATTTATTTATTTACTCCCTTTTGTTGTCCTTGTTGTTTTATTGTTATACTTATTATTGTTGTTGTTGTTGATGTCATTGTGGTTGGATAGGATAGAGAGAAATGGAGAGAGGAGGGGAAGACAGAAGGAGAGAAAGATAGACATCTGCAGAACTGCTTCACTGCTTATGAATAGACTCCCCTGAAGATGGGGAGCCAGGGGCTCAAACAGGGATCCTTATGCTAGTCCTTGTGCTTTGCGCCACCTGCACTTAGCCTGCTACTGCCAGACTTCCGAGACTGGCATACTTTAATGATGACTCTTTAGTCACTACCTGGCAACCTCATTACCTGGGACCATAGTCAGGGAGTCCTGGTATTCCCACACAGACATGATGGGCCTAGACCCTTAGCAGATCCCTCTCTCCCCTGTCACTGATGATCTTCATCAGGAACAATATAATGGAACAATATAATGGATTCTTTTGTGGACCAATAAAGGACATTGCCCTCAAGGTGGGTCAACAGTGGTAGGAAATATTCTATTCTCTGAAGGGAGGTTTGACAACATACTCTACATACTATCCAAAGAAGATTGGTACTGAAATTTGCACAGCCTGGAATGTTCCTAGCCATGATCACAGAATACCAGCTCAGACCTACAGGGATACAGAGGTGACACAGGCTGCTGTGCTGAATATGGGCCCCAGATCAAATCAATGGAGTTTACAGTTAACAATATTTATATACTTTCCCATATTTGGAAGCTACTCTCTTCCCTGATCTAGCTTTCTAGTTATTTTTTCAACTATGACACCATCTCCCCACACAATAACTTAGATCACCTGCATATTAGATATCAGGCAAAAACTAGTAAAGTCATGGCCCCCTTTGAATATGCCTAAAATAGACCCACTAGCACTTTTAAAACGGAGACCCCAAATCTTCATCTGCAATATTCCAGCCTTTAGGTTCATGATTAGTCAACAATTTGTTTTTCTTTACATCTTAATTCTTTTTCAGCCATGAGGTTCCATAATACCAATTTTACATCCCTGGGCAAATTACTCCACCAATGTTTCCTAGAGCCCCACCTCCCTAGATCCCTGCCCCACTAGGGAAAGAGAGACACAGGATGGGAGTGTGGATTGACCTATCAATGCCCATATTAAAAGGGGAAATAATTACAGAAACCAGATCTCCCACCTTTGAACCCCATAATGATCCTGGGTCCATACTCCCAGAGGGATGAAGAATTAGAAAGCTATCAGGGGAGGGGATTGGATACGGAGCTCTGGTGGTGGGAATTGTGTGGAACTGTACTCTCTTATCCTATGATCTTGTTAATATTTCCATTTTCTAAATAAAAATAAAAAAGAAAAGTGGTATGAGATCATAAAATATATAAATAAATCTTCATGAGTCTATATGCTATAAATTATTAAATAAGCCAACAAATGTGGGAGAAAAGTCGTTACCTTATGCATAAAAATACCAAACTATTATTCTGGTACATAATAGAACATATTCTTCATTCCTTAGATATAAGTTTAACAGAAGTTAAACTTATATCTAAGTTAACATACTTCTACTGAGTCCATTAGGGAAGGAGAGAACATAACTTTATAGCAGAGAAACTGATCACCATTTCAAATTTATTGGTCTAGTAAGCATCAATAACAATAGCATGCTGCTAGAAGGAAGCCCTGATATAAAGTGATGAAAATAATACTTTATGTCTCTGTGGTCTTCCTCCACAATACATTTGCCTAGATTAATCTGGTATTTAGAATACTAGAAACATGTCAATATAGGAACATTCTACAAAATACCTGGTTAGTAATCCTTAAATTTATTAATGTCAACAAAGAAACTCTGAGAAGCAGTCACAACTGACTAAAGTTTTTATGGAACTGTGTGTTTATATTATAGGTTTAGATTTTATTGCTTCTTTATACGCCATTATATTTTTCTGCCATGTTGGTATGTTTCATATTGGTTTGGTCTTGCTCTCTCCCCACCAGGAGAATTGGTTTGGCCCTTGCTAGTTTCGCGGGCCCTCTTTCTCCCTGCCCCCTATGCTACAGAGTGCCAGAGTTCTTGGCGCGGTGGCATGAGGAGAAAGAGGCAGGACAGATCTGTGTGGTGATTAGTTTAAGGGTCTCTCTCTGCCACCAGAGCAGAAAGACAGGAGAGCACATGTTTGCCCACTCATGAATAAAGACTCTCTGCCCAGCCGTGTGTCTCTGGTCGTCTCTGTCTACCACCGTGAAGCTAGCCCGGCCTGCTGGCACCCCAAATTTTAACGACACTGCCATTATATTTTTTCTATACTAATTTAAACCATATCATGAAATGAATATTTTTAACAGAAAGTTGCTGAATGAGTAGGATATTGGAATAAGAAAAAAGAAGTTAAGCAAAAACTGACAAAATTTAAATATAGTAAGAACTTTACTTAGTAATAATGTATATATACATATGTATGTATACATATATATATATAGTTACCTTTTGCCAGTGGGGTTATCACTGGGATTTTGGTATGAATGTATGGCTCCTGGTAGGTATTTTGTTGTTGTTGTAGTTTTTCATTTTTTTATTTTACAGGACAGAGAGAAATTAAGCAGGGAGGAGGGGATAGAGAAGGAAAGAGAGACACACACACTTGAAGCAATGCTTCACTGCTTGTGAATATCTTTTCCACACCCCTGCAGCTGGGGACTGAAGGCTTGAGCAGGGGTCCTTATTCATGGTAATGCATGCTTAACAGGATGTACCATCGCTAGGCCCTCTTGCAGGCCAGAGAATGGCTCTTGCACACATTTAACTTTGCTATTATAGCTCAAAGCAGTCATAGACATAATGTGAATCAATGACTGCTACTAGTGTTACAATATATTTTCAAAATATGTGACAGAATAATCATATGGCTTGTAGGCCATGGCTTGCATTCTCCAGATATATTAAATATATATATTTATATAGTTTACACTGTATACTGAATATAACTGTCTTCAAAAATGTCTCTCTTTAAATTATCATATTTATAAGTATATGATACTAAACATAATTTTGAAAGGTAGTCATAATTGTGATTACAGAAAAAAGTGTGAGTCTGAATTCTAAAAATCTCAATGTTATTTTTATCAAATCTTGGTGAATTTTAGAAACACACTATTATTTATAATAAGCATTTTGACAACAATCTAAAGTGCATTTATAAGTGTTGATAATTTTATGCATTTTAAACAAATATTGAAAAATAGCAATGTTTGGTTGTGTAAGTGGATTAGATATTAAAGATAGTTTAGTTTCATTTAAGGAAAACAAAAAGTAGACCCATTGTGTGAGGGTGTTGTCAAAATAAAAACAGTGTATTAATGTATCTGAATAGCTCTAGATAAGCATGTCTCTACAGTATCAAAGCATGCTTTCTTGGTGATGTAATATCATGAATATTATTAGAATAAAGATGATATTTGCTTCCTGGTTTATTGTATTATGCACTAATAAATTTCAAAATCAATTATAGAATATTTCATCAAGGTAACTAATTTTAATAAATATCAAAAGGAACTGAAATAAAAGATGCATGAAAGGAAAAATATAAAAATATTTTCAATTTACAATGCCCTTGAGGAATCTAATCAGTGTAATTTTGATTTGAGTGTTATAAGTAATGCAACAAACAGAGTTCTGAAGCTTTGATTTTTCCCATTTCTGTGAATTCATGCTTTTGTTCAAGATGATATACTTTCCCCCCATGAATTCCGTGGTAGATCACCTAACTTGGAGGCAGAAAGTATACTCACTTCATAAAATGTATGAAAATATAAATATTTCAGGTTTGAGTTATAACTTTGTGCTCTGCAGTTCAAGAAAAATAGTAGTATGAGTGACAATACTAAGAATTAGAGGCATCTGGTTATAGACTTCTAATTGTGACTGTAAAAGAAATTATTAGTAGTTATTTCATTGATGACTATCACAGGTTATTCCTACAATGCAGGGTATATTTATATTTTTAAAAATAAATCAATACAATGCACAGATGTCACAACTAACTACAAAATTAGAATTTTGCTATTATGCTTTACAATACGATTCCACCAGTTTTGGAAAAAAAATATTGTGTTCTGAATTATTTCAAAATCTTTGGATACAGGATAGGTTCATTTTTCTGATATGGGCAAATGTTAGTATAGAAAAAGTACAATGACATATACAGAGGCAAAAAACATAAATCTATAATTAGAACTCCCAATTCTAAAATCATTTTAAATGGTATTAAAATAAAAATAAACTTTATTTTTTCATGACTTTTAAGTCAAGATTTTTTCATCACAACTATACTTCATTTTAGAAATACATAAATTTCAACCAGTGAAGTGGCAAAGTCTATCATTTTCTTCTAAGTATATGTTTTGAAGGTTTGAATACAGAATGGCTTCTATATCATCTGTGATGCTTTTTAAAGGCTATGGGAACTCCTTTTGAGTTTTTTTTTTTTTTTTTCAATGAGAGAGGCAAACTGACTCTCAGGATTATATGGAGAAACAAAGACTCTTATTGTCTTTTCAACAGAGGTAACATAGCCACAAGACTTCACTGAAAATAATATCCTGCTTTGTTTTTGAGACCTCCCTCAAATTCTCTAAGCTCTGTCATATGATCAGCAGCATGCTGAATGAGTTAGACATGCCATTTGGCTTTTGATTTAGGCCAATTACTTGTACTCTAAAGAGGGCACAGATAGACAGCTGAACATAAGGGGGGCCCCAGCCACACAATAAACAGAATGTAGCCTTAGTTTGGGGAAACAGAGGGGTTATTAAAAGATGAAAATTGGTAGTGAATAAGAAGCTTAGAAAAATATGTTGCCATGAGTCCTTTCTAGTGTGTTCTGTGATTTCCATTGTATTTTGTTTTCTGCATAACCAGTGACCTCTAAACTCTTTAAATAGTACATAGAACCTTTCTCCCTCTTCTCTAAATAGATGACTATTATCCTTTTTATCTTAAAAGGTCATTGGGTATCAATGAAGAAGTACACCCACCTTGTTTTGAGTGTACTCTCTGTTTGAAGTGACTTGTCTGTTTGCTTTAGAAATTCTGGGCTGTTTCCTGACAGTTCAGAAATTAATCATCATTCTACACTTAAGCAAAAATAAATATCTGAAGTAAAGCTAAATGCAAAATAGAATTGAAATATTTCAAAATATGCATTTTAGTAATTCAAAAATTATTGTAGTTATTATATCATTTCACAGAGTATATTATTAGTTTATATTGACTGAGTTGACAGGGAAATATCCTAATTAAATAGAATGTACAATTAATATTTAGCTGTAAATGACATGTTCCCTATTTGATGTTTAACAGTCTATGAAATTATACCTCTAAATTCAAGCCCAGTGTTTGATAGATGCTAAAATGTAATACCATACTTATGGAAAATAGAAAAATAATACAAGTGATGTGTAATTGTTTTAAATATGGAGATTATTTTCTGATTTTATATTTTAAATATTAATACTTTATTCATTATTTATTATAAATATTTTATTATTTATTGTGGATTGAAACAGAAAGAAATTGAAAAGGCAAGGATAGAGACAGAGAAAAAGAGAAACCTACAACACTGCTTCACCATTTGTGAATCTTGGCGCTGTAGGTAGGGACCAAGGGTTTATCAGCATACTTGTATGTTGTAATATATGATCTCAAACAGATGTGACACCACCAAGTCCTAAATTTTGATACTTTCAAATAAGCATTGAAAAGCTATCCATTGGGTCTGGTGGTGTTGCACATGGTTGATCTGGGTTCGAATCCCCAGCTCCTACCTGTAAGGGGAAAAGCTTTGTGATTGGTGAAGCAGTGCTGCAGATGTCTCTGTCTCTCTCTATCGCTGCCCTATTAGGGGAAGAGAGAGAGAGAGAGAGAGGCTGGGAGTATGAATCAACCCATCAATGCCCATGTTCAGCGGGAAAGCAATTACAGAAGCCTGACCTTCCACCTTCTTCACCCCAAATGACCCTGGATCCATACTCCCAAAGGGATAAAGAATAGGGAAGCTATCAGGGGAAGGGATGGGCTATGGAGGTCTGGTATTGGGGGTTGTGTGGAGTTGTTACCCTCTTATCCTATGGTTTTTGTCAGTTTACAGTTGATAGTAAAACACAATATTTTGTACATGCATAACATTTCCATTTTCCACATAACAATGCAACCCCCATTAGGTCCTCTTCTGTCATCATGTTCTAGGACCTGAACCATCCCCCCTCACCCCAGAGTCTTATACTTTGGTGCAATACACCAATTCCAGTCCAAGTTCTACTTAGTTTTTTTTTCCCCTTATGATCTTGTTTTTTAACTTCTGTCTATGAGTGAGATCATTCCATATTTATCCTTTTGTTTCTGACTTATCTCACTTAACATGATATCTTCAAGTTCTATCCAAGATGGGTTAAAGAAGATGAATTTACCATTTATTTTATTTTTTATTTTTTATTTACAAAATAGAAATATTGAAAAGACCATAGGATAAGAGGAGTAATTTCTCCCCTCTGAACATGGGCATTGACAGGTCCATTCATACTCCCAGCCTCTCTCTCTCTTTCCCTAGTGGGGCAATATATACACCACAACTTACTCAGCCACTCATCTGTTGTTGAACACTTGTGTTGCTTTCAAGTTTTGGCTATTACAAATTGTGCTGCTGTGAACATAGGTATATCATCCGACAATGATAGATGTCTGCACACCAATCCCACCACTAACGTAGGCCTTCCTTTAACATTGTATATTTCATGCTCTCTCAGCTCACTTAAAAAAATTTTTTTTATTGGGGAATTAATGGCTTACAGTCCATAGCAAAATACAATAATGTCTGCATATGTAACATTATGTTTTCTACATTAACAACCCAGACCCCACTAGATCCTCCTCTGCCATCATGTTCCAGGACCTAAGCCCTCTTCCCATCTCAGAGTCTTTTACTTTGGTGCAGTACACCAACTCCAGTCCAAGTTCTTCTTTGTGTTTGCCCTTCTGTTCTTATTTTTCAACTTCTGTCTATGAGTTACATCATTCCATATGCTTCCTTCTCTTTATGGCTGGTTTCATGTAGCATGATTCCCTCAAGCTCCATCCAAGAAGAGGTAAAGAAGGTGTTTCACCATTTTTAAAATATTTTTATTTATTTATTTATATTTTTAAATATTTATTTATTTTCCCTTTTGTTGCCCTTGTTGTTTTTTTAGTTATTATTGTTGTTGATGTCGTTGCTATTGGGTAAGACAGAGAGAAATGGAGAGAAGAGGGGAAAGACAGACACCTGTAGGCCTGCTTCACCACCTGTGAAGTGACTCCCCCTGCAGGTAGAGAGCCAGGGGCTCAAACTAGGATCCTTAGGCTGGTCCTTGTGCTTTGTGCCACATGCACTTAACCCGCTGCGCTACTGCCTGAATTCCCTATTTATTTATTATTATTGGATAGAATCAGAAAGAAATTGAGAGTGAAAGGGGATATAGAGTGGGAGAGAGAAAAAGAGACACCTTCATCCCTGCTTCTCCAAGAGTGAAGCTTTCCCCCTACAGATGGGACCAGGGTCTTGAAGCCGGGTCCTTGCGTGCTGTAATATGAGCACTTAACCAGGTGCACTACCACCTGCCCCTATCAATTCACCATTTTTAATAGTTGCATAGTATTCTATTATGTGTACCATGACTTACTGAGCCACTCATCTGTTTTTGGACACCTAGGTTGATTGCAGGTTTTGACTATTACAAACTGTGCTGCTGTGAACATAGGTATACAAAAATCTTTTTGGATGAGCATGTATGATTCCTTATATGTATTCCCAGGAGAGGAATTGCAAGGTCATGAGGTAGGTCTCTACACTTCTAACCTTGTGAGAGTTTTTCAGACTGCTCTCCACAGGGATTGAATCAATTGATGACATATCCACCATCAGTGTAGGAGGCTTCCTTTGTCTCCACAACCTCTCCAGCATTTGTTGCTGCTACCTTTTCTGATGTATAATATTCTTACAGGAGTGAAGCGGTATCTCATTGTTGTCTTTATTTGCATTTCTCTGACAATCAATGATGGCTCATTTTTTCATACGTTTGTCAGCCTTTCAGATCTCTTTTATGGAGAATATTCTCTTCATATCATCTCCCCATTTTGTGATGGGGTCATTTGTTTTCTTGTTGCTTATTTAGGTGAGCTCTTTATGTATTTTGGTTATTAGTCTCTTGTCTGATGTATAACATGTAAAAATCTCCCATTCTGTAAGAGGTCTCTTTATTTGGGTGGTGGTTTCTTTTGCTGTGCAGAAGTTTTTAATTTGATGTAGCCCTATTGGTTTATATTTCTTTTAGTCTTCTTTGTAATTGGGTTTATATCATTGAAGATACCTTTAAAATTTAGATGGAAAAGATTTCTTCCTATATTTTCCTCTAAGTATTTGATAGTTTCTGGTCTAACATCCAAGTTCTTAATCTATTTGGAATTTACTTTTGTGTATGGTGAAATGTATCAATTCAGTTTCATTCTTCTGCATGTTTCAACCCAATTTTTTATCACCATTTATTGAATAGACTCTCCCCATTTAGTAGTATATCACCTTTGTCAGAGATCAGATGTCCATAGGTGTGGGGCAGTAGGTGTTTTATATCAACATTTCCTCTAATGTGGTAGAAAAAAAGTGTGAGTATCCATGATCTTACATGAATAGTTTTCAGTTTTTCCCTGCTGAGTATGACATTGTCTACAAGCTTTTCAAATAATATTTTAATACGTTGAATTTATTTCCTTGTATTCATAGCTTGTTGAGTTTACAATAAAATGTTGTTAAAGGGGTTGGGTAGTAGCTAAGCACATATGGTGCTAAGTGCAAGGACCAGCGTAAGGGTCCTCTTTGGAATCCCAGGCTCCCCACCTGCAGGGGAATCGCTTCACAGGCAGTGAAGCAGGTCTGCAGGTGTCTATCTTTCTCTCCCCCTCTCTGTCATCCCCTCCTCTCTCCATTTATCTCTGTCCTATCCAACAAAGACAACATCAATAACAATAATAACTACAACAACAGGGAAAAAGAAAAAGAAAAATAGTTGAAATTTTTCAAATGTTAATTCTATGTTTGTTGAAATAGTTGTATTTTTTCTCTTAAATGCTCTTTTTTTTCTTTTAGGTAGAGACATAACTGGATCAAACGTCCCTTCAATGCATTGATAATAATTTCTTTTTTAACTTTTTTCTTTTTTTAACTTATATTGTAAATTATTTGTTTATTTATTTATTTATTTATTTATTTATTCTATTTGCTGGATAGAGACCACCATAAGTTGAAAGAGAAAGAGAGGGAAAGAGACAGAGAACTGCAACTCTGAGTCACCATTCACAAAGCTGCTGGTGAGGACTGGGGGCACAAACCCAGTTCCCTGCACATTGTAATATGAGCTCAAGCAGGTGCACCACCACCAGTTCCCCACTTACAATTTCTTTATCCAGAGCCACACCCCTTGCCTATACTATGTTGCTGAAGTTTATTGTATAGGATTTATTTTGTTACTTAAGTAGCAAGAGCTACTATGTTATTTTTTTCCCCACCAGGTCTATTCAGTGCATGAATAATTCTGTTTCTGACAGTCTTTTATTTATTTATTTTATTTAAGAAAAACCATAGGGTAGAAGGGGTACAACTCCACACATTTCCCACCACCCAATCTCCATATCCCATTTTCTCCCCTGATAGCTTTCCCATTTTCTATCCCTCTGGGAGCATGGACCCAGGGTCATTGTGGGTTGCAGAAGGTAGAAGGTCTGGCTTCTGTAATTGCTTCCCAGATGAACATGGTAGTCTTTTTTTTTTTTTTATTCATTTCATTTTTTTTCTTGATAGAGGCATAGAGAAATAGAGAAGGAAAGAGAAGAGAGAACGATGCAGAGTGAAAGAGAACTTCAACCCTGCTTGCTTCATCATTAGTAAAGCTTCTATCCTCTTTTATAGATGAAGACTAGGGATTTGAACCCAGGTTCTTGTATGTGCTAAATTGTGCTCTCTACCATGTATACCACAACCCAGCTTTATACTGTGTGTGTGTGTGTGTGTGTGTGTGTGTGTGTGTGTGTGTGTGTTGGGACTAAAGGAAAAGTACACTAATTAATTATTTAATTATTTTTAAATAACTTTTGAATTATAGAGAAAATGTAATAACATTTTTGCACTGTAAAAATAATGTATAGATGGGTATCGCATAATGGTTATGCAAAGAGACTTTCATGTCTGAGACTCTCAAGTCCCAGGTTCAATCCCCCACACTGCCATAAGCTGGAGTTAAGCAGTGCTCTGGTAAAATAAATAAATAAATAAATAATGTATAGTGCTGAAAACTTAAAATTCCACTAGTTGCTAAAATTTTAAATAAAACCCATATATATTCTTAAGCAAATCACAAAACAGATTAGTCATTATTAGAATTATGTTCTATGTTGTTATCCTGCAATAACACTGTAAAACAATACTTGATATTTTAGAAAATCTAGCTTTGACATAAAATTTAAACTGGCCAATTAAAGTCTTTCAAGCATATACTCAGACTGCAGAAAATAATCATGTAGAACTTACATGTGCATGACAGAAGGGGAAAGAGAAAAATTACAGCAAACTTCAAAAAATAATGTAGGCAAACTAAAGAAGCAAAGTAAAAATTGATTTAAAATTGAAACTAGTCATGAAGTAGATGGAAAACAAAGTTCAAATGAAAGTATATAAAAAAGAGTAATGATAAAATTAAAATTAAGCAAAATAATGTAATTATAACACTGATCATTGAAACTACTGGCACAGCTGAAAAATAAATACATTTAAGTGAAACCTGATTTAATGATTTTTTTTTTCTTTCACCAGACTGCTGGTCAGCTCTGGTTTATGGTGGTACAGGGGATTGAATTTGGGACTTCAGGACCTCAGGCATGATAATCTGTTTGCATAACCATTATGCTGTCTACCCCTGCCAAATGTTTCTTCACAGTTATAATCCCTTAAAATGTTTTTTTTTTTTCTTTCTCTCTTTAAAGTTATGGTACTGAGCACAAAGTGACCTATCAACCGGCAAGATTCCTAGCCAATGAATCTCCATTAAATGGAAACATTCTATCTAAGCAATAAAACTACTGACCCTTATGGTGTCTTCTAAGCTTAGAAATCCTGCATTTTTTTTACCTCGCCCCAAAAGGAAACTTTTCTTGTGATTACGTACCTAAGAAAGGGATTTCAAACATTTGTTTGTTTCCAGTCAAAAACAAAAAAGTTGTTTCTTAATTTAGAAGCTTTTAAAGCTTCTCAGTGCCCCCCAGGATATTCTATTTCAGCTTTCTGAATGAGGTCTTTAGAACTGAGGGATAGGAGACATTGGGAGAAGAGAGGGAGGACAGGAAAATTTCAACTCATTAGGTTGAAATGAAATATTTTGAAATTTTGTTTCTAAAAATTTAGTTACAACTATAGTTTAAATAGTTATTTTTTTTCCTTTTTAGCTTTACATTTCAGGAAGAGAAAATAAAGAGAAAAACTCATCCTCTCGCATGCGTGAATGGTTCACTGAGATTCAGATAATATATATAGAGAATAATGCTGAGGAATCATTAACTTCAACTATATTTGGATGTTCATATTCTCGGGGCAGGGGAGTGGAGGGGAAGGAGGATGGGATGGGACAGTCTTTTCGTGCTAGGAATGGTGTTTATGTACACTACTATTAATTTGTAGTCATATAAACCACTATTTTGGTAATATGAGTGGGGAAAATTGATTGAATGTCTCAAACTTTTTAAAGCACAGAATGAGTCTTTTTTAACATAGGCTGAGTCTTTGTTATGTTGACTCCCTTAAAAGCTGAGTCCAGGGAGAACAGAAGCAACCGGTGGCACAGCTATATACAAATAATGTCAAAGGACATAAATTATAGTGATGTTGTATATGATATGGCAAATCCTAACTAAGGGATTTTTCAATTGTCAAATAATGTGATTATAGCAATAACTGTGTAATGTCTTCTTAAACCCTAAGACAGCAGGAGACTATCACTTCCTCTATAGAGCCTATATTTCCCAGCCCTGGAACCTCTAGGGTGTGGCTCATTTTTTGCATGCTTCTCTCAGTTCATACCAAATGATATTGCATTCTCTGATCCCAACCTGATCATTGCAATGAGTACCACCTCAGCATGCTTCACTTCAGACTGTGAAGAGAGACGTCAGGCAAGGAATGTCAACCCTTCAGCCTCATTACTTGGGTGAGACCTTTCCTGTCATAGTACTCTCTAATTCCATTCCAGGAGGCTCACTTCCTAACAAAATCCCAATACCTAGATATAGACCAGGTCCCGTAAGATAGAGCATATGTTCACATGTATCCATAAATTAGGGCAAAATATATACCTGAAAGCAAAAATACACAATAGTCTGTAGTGAGTCAGTAGAAAGTTCATAATGAAATTATGTCTACTTTGAAATTATGTGTCTACTTAGACTTGAATACCCTCCTCACCTACTTCCTATTACAGTTCTCTCATGCACTCCAAAGTTAACCTTATCCTTTTTCAAGGACTGCAAAAGCTGAATAAGGGCAAGAGAATGGCATACTTTAATTATTACTCTTTAGTCACTATTAGGCCACCCTATTAGCTGGGGCCCTATTCAGGGAGTCCTGAGATTCCCAAACAGATGGGCCTAGACCTCAAACAAATCCCTCTCTCTATTGTTACTAATCATCTCTGTCAGGAACAACACAATAGACTCCTTTGTGGGCCACCATAGGACCTTGACCTCGACCTGTATCAACAATGGTAGAGAATGTTCTATCCTCCGACGGGAGGCTGGACAACATACTCTACGCTACACCTGAAGAAGATGGGTCCTGATTTGGGGGCAGCTTGGAATGTTTCTACTCATGACCACAGAATGTGAGCTCAGATCTAGAGGGATGCAGAGGTCACATAGGCTCCTAAACTGATTATGGGCTCCAGATCACATCAAATCAGTGGGGTTTACAGTCAACAATATTTATACCCCTTTCCCTTATTAAGAAGCTACTCTCTTCCCTGATACAGCTTTCTGGTCCTTTTTCTAACCATGACATCATCTCCCCAGACAATAACTTGGATCCACTGGCATATCAGATTTCAGGCTCAGGGGAAAAAAGAAAAAAAAAAAAATCTAGTATAGCCACAGACCCTTCGGAATATAACTAAAATATGCCTATTAGCTATCTACAAAATGGAGGATGACTCACCTCTTCATTTGCACTACTCCACCCTTTAGGTCCATGACAGGTCAACAATTTGTTTGGCTTTGTATGTTATCTCTCTTTTCAGCCACAAGGTTCCAGATGCTAGCATGAAGCTGACCAGACCTCCTTGGACAGACAACTCCACCAATGTGCCTTGGAGCTCCGCTCCCCCAGAGCCCTTCCCCACTAGGGAAACAGAGAGACAGGCTGGGAGTATGGATCGACCTTTCAATGCCCATGTTCACCAGTTAATCAGTTACAGAAGCCAGACTTTTCACCCTCTGCATCCCTCAATGACCTTGGGCCCATACTCCCAGAGGGTTAAAGAATAGGAAAGCTATCAGGAGAGGGGATGAGATAGAGTTCTGGTGGTGGGAACTGTGTGAATTTGTACCCTTCTTATCCTATGGTTTAGTCAGTTTCCTTTTTATAAATAAAAAAAAAATTGAAAAAGAAAAGAAAACACATACAAACACACACACACAAAACTGAGGGGTAGGAGACATTGGAAGAAGAGAGGCAGGAAGGGAAAAGGGAAAATCCATTCAGTTTAAATAAAAAATTTTGAAAATTTGTTTCTAAAAATTTAGTTACCACTATAGACTACACAGTCATTTTTCTTTTTCCTTTATTGTCTTACATTTCAGGAGGAGAAAATAAAAACTCATCCTCTCACATGTGTAAATGGTCCACTGAGATTCATATAATACATATAGAGAATAATGCTGATGAATTATTAACTTTAACTATATTTTCTCTCAGTATAGCTGCATATTTATTTTTATTGCAACTTCACAGTTAATTAATATGAATGGGGTAAGTGGAATGTCAAATTAAAGTGACAATTGCCAATAAGTTTATGTTTATGTTCAGTTTGTTCATGTTAATTCAGTTGCAAATAACTGATAACAGAAATAATCAACAGTATTGAATACACCAATGAGTACATTGGTGAGTCAATAATAATTAAGATAAATACATCAGAACAAAACTATCTTTACTTGTCCCCATAAGTATAGAATTCCCAGTCATAAAATTTTCTGGCAAAATAATATAAACATTTTTAAATATGTATTTTCAGATATATTTCAAAGACTTCATACTAAATTAAACAAGAACTGAAAATATAAAGGAAATTCTAAACAAACTTAATGTTCCTTGAAAGCAAGAAATGATACTGATAATTATGAAAAACTAGGTATAAATGTAAGAATAGTAAGTCTATATCTTAAAATCTATCTCTATGCATATGTAATGTACAAGTGACATATTTATATATATATATATATATATATATATATATATTGATTCAAAATATACCAATATCAATTCTCAAGGAAACAAATACGTTAATTACTATTTAAAACAATCTAGATGCCATGGTCTAGGAACTCTTATTTTTAAGATATGTAGAAGAAATATGTTATTGATAAATAATTAGCTGGAAAGAGAGACTGCTATGGAAATAAATGGATATTGAAATGACAGTAATTCTGAAAAACTGTAAATTCAAACTAGTTACATATTTTTTAAAATATCACTCTATATAGTAATATAGCTCATTCTTATCTATGACCAGATCTACTGAACATTACTCCTTATTGATCAAATGTAGTAGGGAAAGAGGTTAGTTGGCTATGACTATTAGATTCACAACAATCTCAAATGACATGCCATCAAGGGCAATATGATTCTTCATATTCAAAATAAATGCCAGTATTAAAAAATATATATAGGTAGATGGACAGCATACATGAGGGCAAATTACACAATGAGCAGTTCACCCCAGGAAGAGATGTCAGTAGAAGGCATCCTTCTCTTGTAGAGGTGTGATTTTAATCAGCTTTTTAGAAAAGGAGAAAACTGCTGTTATTTGTTTTAACAGAATTTAGAAAAATAACTTTCTTCATAGATGCTTTTTAAAGTAGTGTTTGCCCTTTGCAAATAATTGAGCAAGAAAATAATCAATGGTAAGCCATACTACCAGAAGCAATCAATGTTTAAATATAATCTTTTTTCAAAAACAGCTTTATTGAGATTTTAATTTATTATCATACAGTTTCAATGGAATAATTTGGTTGCTTTTAGGATACAAAATTTACTTGATTTATGATAAGTTTATGTCCAATAGACCACTGTAAGTTGAAAATACAAACATCTCTCTCATATATGTATATATACATATACATATACATGTATATAGAGAGAGATACAACAAAATGAAGAATAAAAGAAATATATTTGAAGTTGTTACAAGGAAAAACAATTCAAATAGACTACAGGTTTTTTTGTGCTTTTTAACTTATTTGAATTAAGAATCATATGTCACTAAACGATGTTTAAGTAAATAATGAACTGTATATATGATGGTAGACACATGCTATTATCACATAGGGGCTAGGAATGTAATGCTAGTATCATCTATGTTTGTGCAGCTACACTCTGAACTATACACAATACAGTCTACTAATGACACATTTTGACATATTTCTTGAAACATAGTATTGATATTAAAGGAGGTATACATCTTAATTTAAAATCTCAATCTAGGGGTCAGAAAGTGGTGCACCTGGTTAAGTGCACATAGTACTATGAGTAAAGATTGCCCCATAAGGACCCAGTTCTGAGCCCCTGGCTCTCCACCTGCAGAGGAGAAGCTTCACAATCAGTAGAGCAGGTCTGCAGGTGTCTATCTTTCTTTCCGCCTCTCTAACTTCCTCTTCCCTTCCTGTCTATACTATCTAATAAAACAGGGAAAAAATGGCAGCCAAAATGGTGGATTTGGAGTGCCAGCACAAAGACACAGCAATAATCCTGGTGGCAATTTAAAAAAAAAGAAAAATCTCAGTCCCCTATTCTTTGTTTCTTCTTTTGAAATATATTGTTTCAGTTTAGCACATGTGACTGATTAAACAGTATATCTTCAAAGATATTTCCAATATGTTTTCCAATCCCATGTCTATGTTCATACGATGTAGACTGTCTGGAATTTCAGCTCCATCCAGTTAACTAGGGTTTCCTTTCTTGTCCATCTCTTCATTTCATCTTCTTCTCCTCCTTCTTTCTTCTCCTCATCCTCCTTCTATGCCTCCTCCTTCTCCTCTTCATCTTTTCTTTTAAGGGGCTAGTGGTTTACAGTGTATTCATTGACACATGAGTACAGTTGCACTGAGACTCCAAAGTTCTCTTCCTCCATTTCTTCCCCTTCCTTCCCCAGTCTTTTGATTCAATACACCATGTCCAGTCCACTTTTGATTTTCTGTTCTCCCTTCCTGTCCACATATATTAAGTTATGCTTATAAGTGAAATCATTCAATATTTGTCCTCTTTTTGGGTTATCTCACTTAACAGGTATCTTCAAATTATATCCAGGATCATGCAGAGATGCTTCATAATTTATAACAAGTGAGTCATATTCCAATATGTATATACAACACAGTTTGTTATTTTAAATTTTTTATTTAAAAGGATTAATTAACAAAACCATAGGGTAGGAGGGGTACAACTCCACACAATTCCCACCACCCAATCTCCATATCCCACCCCATCCCCTGATAGCATTCCCATTCTCTATCCCTCTGGGAGCATGGACCCAGGGTCATTGAGGGTTGCAGAAGGTAGAAGGTCTAGCTTCTGTAATTGCTTCCCCGCTGAACATGGGTGTTGACTGGTCGGTACATACTCCCAGTCTGCCTCTCTCTTTCCCTAGTTGGGTGTGTCTCTGGGGAAGCTGAGCTCCAGGACACATTGATGGGGTCTTCAGTCCAGGGAAGCCTGGCCAGCATCCTGATGGCATCTGGAACCTGGTGACTGAAAAGAGAGTTAACATATGAAGCCAAACAAATTATTGAGCAATCATGGACCCAAAGCTTGGAATAGTGGAGAGGAAGTGTTAGGGAGGTACTCACTGCAAACTCTAGTGCACTTCTGCTTTCAGGTATATATTTTGCTGTAGTTTATGGATACGTATGAACATAAGCTCTCTCTCACAGAAACTGGTGTATAACAAGGTTTTGGGACTTTGTTAGAAAGTGAACCACCTGAGATGAAATTAGAGTATATTATGAAAGGAAAGGTCTCACCCGAGTACTGAAGCTGAAGGGTTGTCATTCCACAAGTGAAGTCTCTGGACACAGTCTGAGGTGAAGCATGTTGAGGTGGCAATAGTTGCATTGGTTAGGTTGTGATCAGCGGATGCAATATTATTGGATATGGATTGGGAGAGGCATACGGGAAAGTGGGCCCTATCCAAGGGTTCCAGGACTGGGGGAAGTAGGGGTTCTATAGTGGAGATGTGAGGTTCCTGCTGTCTTAGGGTTCAAACAGACAATCGATAGTTAATGTTATCATCACATTATTTGGTAATTGGGTTAACTGTGAAAAGTCCTTTTGTTAGGGTTTGCTGTACAGTACCCAGTATCTTGTATATAGCTGTGCTATTGGATGCTTCTGATCTACTTGGTATAGGCTTTTGAGAGACTCCGCATATCAAATACACAGCCTATATATTAAAAAGATTCATTTTGTGTTTTGAAAATCTTTGAGACATACAATTGATTTTCCCCCTCACATATTAATTAACTAGTGATATATATGTCTACATTTTGCTAGGAGTGTACATAAACACCATTCCCACCACCAAAAGACTGTGACCCATCCCTCCTACCCACTCCCACCCCCCACTGGCCCAGGAAGCTGCATGTCTACCCCTCACCACTGGGTTTTTACTTTGGTGCCCTACTTACAATTTGGTCAGGTCCTGCTTTTAGTTTCCCTTTCAGATCTTCTTCCTCAACTTCTGTTGATGAGTGGTATCATCCCATACTCATCTTTATATTTCTGACTTAGCTCACTTAACATAATTCCTTCTAGCTCTGTCCAAGATGGGTCATAGAAGGTGGGTTCATTGTTCTTGATAACTGCATAGTATTCCATTGTGTATATATACCACAGTTTTCTCAGCCACTCATCTGTTGTTGGGCACCTGGGTTGCTTCCAGGTTATAGCTATTTTGAATTTTGCTGCTATGAACATAGGAGTACACACCTCTTTTTGGTTGGGTGTTATGGAGTGTTGTTGAGGTGGTCTGGTGTCGGGCTGCACCGCGGAGAAGAGAGCGGACGGCCAGAGCAAAGGGGTACACAGATCTTTATTATAGGATGGGGGGGGAGGTTTGGTTCAGACCACGTGGAGCCAGCCAGCAATGGCCGACCACGGGGGGAGAGCAGGGAGCGAGACATCAGAGAGGGAGAGCCGAGAGCCCAGAGAGAGCGAGGGGAGGGGTGAGGGGGCTTTTTATTGGGCGACAACCAGGGGTGACGTGTAGGGCCAGGATTGGTTGAAAGGGGGCACTCTAGGATTTAGCGAGGCATAGGAAAACCTGGGGGCGGAGCCAGGATTGGTTGAAAGGGGGCACTCTAGGATTTAGCGGGGCATAGAAAAACCTGGGGGCGGAGACTGCATCAGAATAAGTCCTCAGCAACATCTCCTCCTATCCCTTTATATCTAAATGGACACAGTAAAGAAAAATGGAGCATGCTTAAATGTTTTAGAGGAATGCCATGCTCAGGTGGGAAGATGTAGGACTTTCTGTGGAGGAGGGAAGGCTTAAATGGCTGCCAACCTTGTGAGATTTAAATGTCCTCCTGTGCTCAACCCCTCTTCAGAGAGAGAGACTTACCTGGAGAGACTCATCTCATAGGTTTAAGCGCAGCCTGCTCAACCATCTCTTCACAGTATCTCTACATCTTTTCTATCTTTCTATCTAGTAATTGCATAAGATGTACAAAGTCTATAAAAGACTATCATGGGGCAGAAACCTTTTGGACATAAGCCTAAATGACATAACAAAATAGGAAGGGACACGAAGGGGAGAAGTAAAAGTCAGTGGGGTGTGAAGGGAAGGATTGGTGTGTAAAGGAACATTCCCTGCTTGAGTGGGGAAAAGGGCAAGGGTACATAATGAGGGGGCGGCAGGAGGCATGACCCACCAAACAGAGGGGCTATTTGGCATTGTATAGTCCTCAAGGCAACAGTCTGTAAAGTCTATGAATTACTCAGGATTAGTCTATGAAAAACCAACAGCGTGAAGGGAAATAAGCTGCTTCAAAATTGTGTAAAATGTATATAGGGTATGTCAGAAAGTCCGATACAAGTCTCAGTCCAAAGTAGATGGCTAGGGGAGGAATTGGCAGGGGATGCAACGCTGCATGAGGGAGGTCAGCCGCTGGAATGTTGCTCTTTTGTAGATAGCTAGCTGGAACTGCCAACACGTAACAAGCAGGTCAGAAGCAGGAACGGTAACCAGGCATGAAGAAAGTTCTGTCCTTGGAATTCGTGTATCAGGTTCTTCAGATCACGTTGAGTGACATCTAGGGTTTCGGGGGGTGTGCCACGGTAGTCGTGCCATCTAGTGAGTGACGTCAGGGTGTGCAGGGGTTCAGATGGTTTTTCTGGGATTCCTGTGAAAGAAACACAAACAATCTGCTTCTCGTGGTTAATTTGAACTGGTAACAAGTTATAGGTTTGTTATAGTTGATACCTCGATGATTATAATTGGTTTAGAATCTCTTTATGATTTATTAAAAGGTCATCTAATGTGACCTCCTGTAGCAGCCTCTACCGCAGGATCTTGAGACCAATTTTAGCTAAAATATGTATTTTAAACAGACTCAAATTGCTTAGAGAGTTAACGCATATTCGTGACAATGATTTTAACGTTTACAGTGCCAGATTGATGCCAGATCTGTTGTGGATTAATTTCCACAAGATAGTTTACAGGGCACCTTTGGGGGCCCTTCAAAGGTGTCCTGTATATAAAATTTATATAGTTTAGTTTTGGGAATGAATAGTCACGTTGAACATTTAGACTTTTACCTAAATAGTAAGTTACCTTAACTATTAATATTTACCTTGTCTGGTAAAAGTGTAGCTGTAGGGTTACACTTCTGACCGTTAAGTTAGTGTTACCAAACTTGAGACATACCCATAAACATTTAGTTATAACAAACTGGAGGAAAAAGAACTTTTGTTATAAAAACACATTATTTAAAAACAATTTTAAATCTGTCATTAGTCACACAGTTTAAGACTAAACACTTACATATATACCAATACTATATATAAAATTCAAAAGAGGGAGAAAAAAAAATTTTTTTGGAATGTTTCTGGACGTCTCCAGAAACTTTGGCTGCGTCCAGCATTTTTATATAAGGCCAATAACCTTTTAGAGTACTCCAAGCAGATGGGTCATGCAAAAAAAAAGAAAAAAAAATTTTGTCATTTAACACACTCATTCACAAAAACAACTGGCCAGTTATAACATAAGACATACAGGGAAAGGGTAGGAGAGAGGTCTCTGTGAGCCAGATTTGCAGGTTCTGTCATGTCGTATTACGGGTCCTGGGATGTATCCTGCATCTGGTCCTCTTGTAGTATTTCTTGTTCTTCAGGAATAACAGAGCCATCCTGCGGGTATTGTCGGACATGGTGGGCAGGAACCCAGACAGGTTTAGAGAAATTTTGAGGGAAAATGCATGCGAAACCCCTTCCCATGGTCAATAATGGGTCAGGCCCTTTCCAAACTTTATCGAGTGGGTCTCTCCATTTCGCCTTAATAGATGGGAGGGTAGATGGTGTTTGCCAGTGAAGAATAATAGGGGGTAAGGCTGAGTTATTGTAAATATTAAAGAGATTTAACGTAGTTAAGGCTTTTGCTAGCTGGATATTGGGGGGATATGTTCCTCCTTTATCTTTATTTAGTTGAGCCTTCAGTGTTTGATGGGCCCTTTCGACAATGCCTTGTCCCTGTGGATTGTAGGGAATGCCCGTGGTATGAGTAATATTCCAGAGGGAACAAAAATCTTTAAATTGTTTGCTTGAAAACATAGGTGCATTGTCTGTTTTCAAAAGTAATGGGACCCCCATAACGGCAAAACAAGAGAGCATATGGCTTACAAGCTTTTTAGCACTTTCTCCTGTCTGAGCTGTAGCCCACATAAATTTAGAAAAGGTATCAATTGAGACAAACACATATTTTTGTTTGCCAAAGTTTGGTATGTGGGTGACATCAATTTGCCAAATAGCATTAGCTTTTAAACCTCGGGGGTTAACCCCAAGGGTCTGGATAGCAGGTGTCTTTATGAGATTTGCACAAGAAGAGCATGTAGCAAGGATATGTTTTAACTGTGGTGCAGGAACATCAGGGAATCGAGCTTGAAGGCCTTTAAGATTAACATGGGTTAGAGAGTGAAAATTAGCAGGATCAGAGACAGAGACTGGGAAAGTTCCTGTGGAGGCAAGGCGGTCAACTGCGGCATTCCCTTCGGACAGGGAACCAGGAAGAGGGCTGTGGGAACGAAGGTGTTGAATATACAGTGGTTGGGTTCGAGAACAGAGCATAGAGGCGATTTGAATCAAGAGAGGGGAAAGTGGGTTGTCATCAATTTTCACATACGAACGAGCAAGCCATGGAAGTAAGTTAACAGTATACACACTGTCAGAAAAAAGGTTGAAGGATTCTGGTACAGCTTTTAGTGCAAGAAAAACAGCATAAAGTTCTTTGTACTGAGGGGAATTATCAGGAAGCTCAGTAAAGAGAGGTTTAGGAGATTGTTTGTCTGGGTAATATATAAGGGCAGCAGCTCCCCTTTTTCCGCCATCAGTAAAGATTGTAGGAGCAGAGGGAATGGGATCCCGAGAGAAAAGTTTAGGTGCTAGTAGAGGCAGAAGAGGTAAAGAAGCTATCAATTTATTAGAAGGAAAATGGTTATCTATTTGTCCTGGAAACCCCACGAAGCTTATGGCAAAGCGGGAATGATGGCGTATAAGCCACTCTGTATCTGTGAGAGAAAAGGGCAGAATGATTAAATCCGGTTCTTTCCCTAAGACCTGCACAGACCTATTTCTCCCTTGGCGAACCATGAATGCTAACGCATCTATCTCAGTGAGGAGTCTTGGAGCTCCTCCTACTGGCGTGTGAAGCCATTCGAGAACCCCATGGTCTTGCCACAGTGCCCCTACTACTGTGGGGGTGGAGTTGAAGATTAGAAGGTTTACTGGAGAGGAGGGGGAGAATCGAACAAGGCGCATGTCCTGGAGGGCCTGGTTAACCCTTTCCAGTGCCAAGGAGGCCTCGGGAGTTAACCTACGTTTTGAAGAGGGCTGTTTGTTTCCTTTCAACAGGTCAAACAGTGGTTGGAGGCAGCTTGTGGGCAGATAGAGATACTGCCTAAGCCAATTTAAATTTCCTAGAAAACTTTGTAAAGAAGCAAGAGTAAGGTTAGAAGGGAAGGTAACATTAGGTTTTAAGGGACGAATTTGCGTTAGAGAAATCTCTGAACCTAGGAAGGATATTGGAGGGATTAGCTGTATCTTCTCAGGGGCTACATTAAGGCCGCTTTTCTTTAATGCAGGAATGAGAAAATCACGTAAGGCATAGAGATCTGTATCTGATTTTCCCCATATTAAAATATCATCTGTATAATGAAAAATATTAAGGCCCTTATGAATATATGGGACAAGGGCAGATTTAACAGCCTCCTGACAAATTGTAGGACTATTGGCCATACCCTGGGGCAGCACCACCCATTCAAATCTGTCAGCGGGGCTGGCATTATTAATAGACGGAACAGAGAAGGCAAAACGTTTACAATCTCGCGGATGCAAGGGGATAGAGAAAAAACAATCTTGTATATCAATAGCTATGATTGGAATTCCCGTGGGAATTGCAGAAGCAAGAGGCAAACCCCTTTGGGGGGAGCCCCAGACCTGCATGGTTTTATTTACTGCACGGAGATCTTGAAGGAGGCGCCATTTTCCCGAGCGCTTTTTAATCACAAAGACAGGAGTATTCCATGGGCTTCGAGAATGACGAATGTGTCCCAAGGACAACTGCTCTCGGACGAGCTCTTTTAAAATTTTTAGCTTATCCCTAGGTAAAGGCCACTGTTCCACCCAGACAGGCTCATTAGAAAGCCAGCTTAAGCGGGGTGTTTGGCTACGAACAGTGGCATTTAGTATTGGGGGTGCTGAATAGACCTGGTATCGCGGGAATGAGTTTTACGCTCTGCAGAGGCGTCTGTGGATATCCTAACATTAAGACATTCCAGAAGATCCCTGCCCAGTAAGTTGGTGCTAATATTAGCTACCAAAGGGCGGAAGTGTCCAGTAGAACCTTCTGGGTCTTCCCACATAAGCGAGTCTCGTGTGCAAAATGCTCTTGTCATCCCTCCTATTCCATGTAAACTGGGTCCAGGGATGAGTTCCCAATCTTGGGGAACCTCTTCTTGCCTTAAAATCATCTTTGCTGCCCCCGTGTCAATCAAAAATTTAAAAGGAATATTGCCAATCTTTACTGTCATAGAAGGGTGACCTTGTTCTAAAACAGGAGTGGTCCACAAAATCTCAGGCCCCGAATTTGTACCATTCAGGGGCGAACCATCTTTATGAAATTGGGACCAACAATCTCTCTTCCAATGAAACCCCTTACGACATTTTGGACAAACAGTACGTGGTCTCTGGCTCCCTGACTGAAAGCGGGGTTGCTCTGGCTGGTGGCGTGGTTTCCCTGACTGGAGGCGTGGTCGCAACTTATCAGGACATTGGTTACGCCAATGTCCTTGGCGACCGCACTGAAAGCAGGCCCCGTTTTGCTTACGTGGGGCAACTGCATCGACCTGCGTCGTAGCGGGTGTCCCATAATTGCCTGATGTAAGCTCCTGTGTCGCTAGAATCCAATTATCTGGGTGTAGGTGTTTAAGATTAAGGCATACCTGACGGAATTGTGGTGTCATGCCTTCCCAGACAATAGAGCGCAGGAGTAGTGTGCGGACGTCAGGATTATAAACCTTTCTCTCTAAGCTTCTCTTCACCCTTGAGATGAAGCTCGCCAATGACTCATCAGAGCCTTGGTGAAAAGAGTTAATGGGAGCTGATGGATCTACATCAGGTGTGGTCACCCTTTCTCATGCTTGTGTTGCACAGATGCGTACCTGTTCAAAATAACCAGTTGGAAACCTGGCTTCTGCCTGCTGAGCTCCAGATTCATAAGCTCCTGCTCCAAACAAAGCATCAGAATTCCATTCTATCTGTTTGTTACTATTTTCCTGCGATTGCCTAGAGCACTCATCACGGAAACATGCCTGCCACTGAAGATAGAGAGGGTCTGGGAGTGCAGCACGAGCCAGTTCTTTCCAGTCTTGTGGTGTATTTAAATGCTGGTAAAAGCTTCTCAAAACGGACTTGGTCCATGGAGAGTGCATACCGTCCTCCCTGACTGCTTGCCTGAGCGTTCCAAATTCTTTCGAGGAATATGGCTGCCACGGCTGAGGGTTTTGTTTAGAAGGGGCCAAGTTTACCGGGAATGTGTGGATTTGGTCCGGTGGCGCGGGAGAGGGAGCTACAGAAGTGGAAAGTTCAGTAGAAACTGCTGTAGTGGCTGCAGGGGAGACTAAACGCATATCTACGGGGACGGAGCTCCCGGGGTGGACTGCACATGGTTTAAAATCCTTAAATGCTGAAAAAATATCCTTTAGCTCTCGTATCTCAGCCACTAGATCTCTTAATGGTGATGTATCAGCAGGGGGCGGGGTCAGGGACGAGGAAGCCTCAGGCGGAGCTGAAACCGTGGCAGCAGGGGCCGGGGGCGGGGTCAGGAAAATGGAAGCTGCAGGCGGAGCTGAAACTGGGACAGCAGGGGCAGGGGCGGGGTTCAGGAACGCAGAAGCTGCAGGCAGAGTTGAAACCGCGGAGGCAGGGGCCGTGGGCGAAGCTGAAACCGGGACGGAAGGGGCAGGGTTCAGGAACGCAGGCGGAGCTGAAACCGGGATGGAAGGGGCGGGGTTCAGGAACGCAGGCGGAGCTGAAACCGGGACGGAAGGGGCGGGGTTCAGGAACGCAGGCGGAGCTGAAACCGGGACGGAAGGGGCGGTGTTCAGGAACGCAGGCGCCTCAGGCGGAGCTGAAACGGAAGCTGAAACCGGGACGGAAGGGGCAGGGTTCAGGAACGCAGGCTGAGCTGAAACCTGAACGGCGGAAGGGGGTGGGGTCAGAGGAGGAGCGTCCGAACACGTGTGCGTGTCTGTGGGAACGGAATTCTTGGGTTTAGCCGCTGATCGCTTAGGATGTCTAAGTCTTAAGCACATGTGATTTAACTCTCGTACCTCAGCCTCAAGGTCATTTATCCTTATGGCATACCACGTTTTACATATCTTGAAAGTGGCGACCACAGTTAAAAAAATCCAAGGGGTAGCGAAAATTAAACCTTTTATGACAGCGGGAATCTGTCCCAGGTCAAGAAATAATGACTGGGACACCTCCTCATAAAACGAGAAATTTCCCATAGTGGAGGGAAACGCGGGGCCACAGAAGTGGGCGGATGCCACTTACCTGTGTCTGGGCGGTTTCGGAGACCTCAGGCCGGGCGTGGTGTGGGTACGGAACACGAAGTGATGCAGGAGAGATCTGTGTGGTGATTAGTTTGGGTTAGTTTATGAATCGTTGTTCGTGAATAAAGAAATACAGCTTCCCAGTCCAGCCATGTGTCCTCCAGTCTCTGTTCACTGCCACGAAGCTAGCCCGGCCTGCTGGAGCCCCGAACATTAACGACAAATGGCGCCCACGTGGACCTGACCTGCGCATCTCTCAGATAAGTAAAGACAATTTGGCTACCTATGCACGATGGCCTTCTCTTCTGCTTGTGAAGAGATCTCCAAAGGCCTCTGCTCTTTCTTCACGAGACTGTTTTGCTGTTTCTGGAACATTTATCTCTGGACCACTCTGTGGTTTCCACTCGCTCGGGCGAACTCAGAACAGCCAGCGGGAAGAGCCAGCGGGCGGGAGGCGAGGCGCGGAGCTGCCGTTTCCACCTGGTTAAACAGCCAGCCAGCCGGCTGCGCCCAGACAACCCCGCGCACCGCGCCAGCAACCCCGCAGCCCTGCAGCCCGCAGGAGGCCTACGCCACCATGCAAGAGCCTGATGCCAGCACGCTAGAGCCCGATGCCAACATGCTGGAGCCCGATGCCAACATGCTGGAGCCTGAGGCCAACATGCTGGAGCCCGATGCCAACATGCTGGAGCCTGAGGCCAGCCCACAGGAGCCGGCTCTCCACCGCGTGGTGCAGGGCACTGGACGCGTGATCCCTCCACGCTGCTCGGCCACTGCGAACAGGGCAGCAGACATGGCAGGGCCATGGGGCAGGGCCGCGGCGTTCTATCATGGCCGCCACCCCTGGGCACCTAGGCTCACGCCTTCTACAAAGATGGCCTGCCTGCCCTCTTTCTATGAATTCTGGAACCATCCCGGGCCTCCCGGACCCCCGGGCTCCCTGCCAAAACTGGGCACACGAGATCTCCAGCCGCCGGTCCGGTCAGAAGACAGACAAGCTGGAGTACGCAGAGATTTGTGCAGAGATCGCAACCTGCAATTCCTAGAAGTGGAGCTGCTCGGGAGTGGAGCTGCGCGGGAAGCCACCTCCGGATGGTGAACCCCCCCCCAACAACTAAGACAATATAGATTTAAATTCGTGTTTAAAATGACATGTCTTCGTAACAAAGGTTTCTCTCCTCGTGTATTAATGACTATGTTTATGTGTATGTTTAAAGTTTGGTAAACAGTAGCTTTAAGGCTAAATTCTTACTAGTCAAAGATAAATGAAAAAGGTTTTCAACGTAATTCTCATAAAGATAAAAATTAACTTACATTTAAAGTCTGAGGTAAAAATTAGTTAACAATCAATATATTTCAACTAAGTTGGTCTAAACAAAAGGTTAAATAGACTTGTTGATATGTAAAACACTACCTTCTCTATTAGAAATGGTAGATTGCACAATGGCTATGCTAATTATTCTCATGCCTGAGGTTTCCTCTCCGGCCCACACCTAGGGTGTGTCTCCATCTTGAATGGGTGTAACAAAAGGTTAAAAGACGTTGTTGATATGTAAAAGTCTCAAATTCCTTCTCTATTAAAAACGTTAGATCCTGCAGTAGATATGCTAATAACAAGTTTTGTTTCATAGTAAGTAAGTTGCAGCCAGCTGCCTGTGGGACCCTAGGCCATTCCCCGCCCCCATGCAATTGCCCGTCGAGGCAAGTAGCCCCCCAGAGGCAAGAAAATTTTTTTTTTCAGATATGGCCCCCTCAGGCCTTCCCTTGGCAACATGCTGGTTTTGGTTATATATGTTTCTGTTCACCCCACACCCTTGATACTATAGTCATTTAGTTAAAAAGAAAAGGGGGAATTGTCGTATGCTTTACATTGGCTTGTTCTAGCCCTCCCCCTCCAAGAGAATTGGATGAGTCCTGTTAATTTCGCGGGCCTGCTTGGCCCCGTCCCAAGGGACCCTGGGAGAGGGTTCCGGAGTCCGAGAGTTCCTGAGTTCCCCAGTGACAGAGTTCCTGAGTTCCGGAGTTCGAGAGTGCGAGAGTGCGAGAGTTTCTGAGTTCGAGAGTAAGGGAGAGGGTTCCTGAGTTCCAGAGTAAAAGAGAGAGTGCTTGCGCTGCTGCAAAGAGACAGCAGAGTTCTGTTTGGTGATTAGTTTTTCTTAGTTTGTGAATCGTTGTTCCTGAATAAAGAAATACAGCTGCCCTGCCCAGCCGTTGTCTCCGCGTCTCTGTTACCAGCCGTGAAGCAAGCCAGCCCGGCAAGAGCCTCCGAATTTTAACAACAATGGAGTCCTTGTAGTATAACCCCAGGAGAGGAATTACTGGATCATATGGAAGGTCCATGTCTAGCCTTCTGAGAGTTTTCCAAACTGCTCTGCACAGAGGCTATACCAATTTACATTCCCACCAGCAATGTAAAAGGGTTCCTCTGTCCCCACAGCCTCTCCAGCATTTGTTGCTGCTATCTTTTTGATGTATGCCATTCTTACAGGAGTGAGGTGGTATCTTAGTGTTGTCTTAATTTGCATTTCTCTGACAATCAGTGACCTAGAGCAGTTTTTCATATGTCTGTTAGCCTTTTGGATCTCCTCTGAGGTAAATGTTTTGTTCATATCCTCTGCCCATTTTTGGATGGGGTCATTTGCTTTTTTGGTGCTAAGTTTGCTGAGCTCTTTATATATTTTGGTCATTAGCTTCTTGTCTGATGTATGGCATGTGAAGATCTTCTCCCATTCTGTGAGGGGTCTCTTTGTTTTTTTAATAGTTTCTTTGGATGTGCTGTAGCTTTTCAATTTGATGTAGTCCCACTGGTTTATTTCTGCATTAGTCAACCTTGCAATTGGTTTTGATTCATCAAAGATGTCCTTGAGGTGTAGGTGGGAAACTGTTTTACTAATGTTTTGATGATGATGTCTTTATAATATAGTTTGAGGTCTGGGAGTGTGATGCCTCCATTTCTGTTTCTTTTCCTTAACATGGTTTTGACAATTCTAGGTGTTTTCAGGTTCCATATAAATGATTGTAGTGTTTGTTCTATTCTCTTAAAGAAGCTTGGTGGAACTTTGATGGGTATTGCATTAAATTTGTACATGGTTCTGGGGAGAATATTCATTTTGATGATATTTATTCTTCCATCCATGAGCATGGGATATCTTTCCATTTCCTGGTATCAGTTTCTATTTCCTTGAGTAGCGACTCATAATTTTCAGCATACAAGTCTTTCACTTCTTTGGTCAACTTTATTCCTAGGTATTTTATTGATTTTGCTGAAACAGTAAATGTGAGTGATTTCTGGATGTTTTCTTCTTCAGATTTAGTGTTTGTATAAAGAAATGCCACTGATTTTTGTACATTGATTTTGTAGCCTGATTCCTTGCTATATTGCCTAATAACTTCCAGTAACTTTCTGCTGGATTCTTTAGGTTTTTCTATGTATACTATCATATCATCTGCAAATAGTGAGAGCTTGACTTCTTCCCTTCCAATCTGTATTCCTTTGATTTCTTTCTCTTGCCTGATTGCTATGGCAAGAACTTCCAATACTATGTTGAAGAGTAACGGTGACAGTGGACAGCCCTGTCTAGTCCCCGATCTGAGGGGGAATGCTTTCAGCTTCTGTCCATTCATTGAGTATGATGTTGGCTGTAGATTTGCTATATATAGACTCCACTATCTTGAGGAATTTCCTATCTATTCCCATTTTTTGTAGAGTTTTGAGCATGAATGGGTGTTGGATTTTGTCAAAGGCTTTCTCTGCATCTATTGAGATAATCATGTGGTTTTTGGCTTTGCTTTGATTGATGTGGTGAATGACACTGATTGACTTATGGATGTTGAACCAGCCTTGCATTCCTGGGATAAATCCCACTTGGTCTTGATGAACAATCTTTTTGATATGTTGCTGTATCCGGTTGGCTAAGATTTTGTTTAATATTTTGGCATCTATGTTCATCAGAGATATTGGTCTGTAGTTTTCCTTTTTTGTTCTGTCCCTATCAGCTTTTGGTATCAGGGTGATGTTGGCTTCATAGAGGGTGGAAGGGAGTATTTCTGTTTCTTCAATCTTATGGAAAAGCTTAAGAAGTATGGGTATTAACTGTTTCCTGAAAGTTTTGTAGAATTTGTTTGTGAAGCCATCTGGTCCAGGACTTTTATTGTTGGGGAGATTCTTAATAACGGTTTCAATTTCTTTGTCTGTGATTGATGCATTTAGATTTTGTAGTTCTTCTTGGTTCAGTTTTGGAAGGGTATATGCTTCTAGGAATAGTTCCATTTCTTCCAGATTCAATAGCTTGTTGGCGTTTTGTTCTTTATAGAAGTTTCGCAGGATTCTCTGGATTTCTGTGGTATCAGTTGTGATATCTCCTCCATCATTACAATTATATTAATTTGAGTCTTCTCTCTTTTTTGTTTGGTGAGTCTAGCTAGGGGTTTGTCAATTTTGTTTAATCTTTCAAAGAACCAACATTTGGCTTCATTGATCTTTTGTATGGTTCTTTTATTTTTGATGTTGTTTATTTCTGCTCTAACTTTAGTGATTTCTGTCATTCTGGTAGCTTTAGGGTTCCTTTGTACCTCTTCCTCTATGTCCTTGAGGTGTGCAGTAAGGTAATTCATTTGAGCTTCTTCTTGGTGTTTAATATGTGATTGTATGGCTATAAGTTTCCCTCTCAGTACTGCTTTAGCTGTGTCCCAAATATTTTGGTAGTTTGTGTCTTCATTTTCATTTGTTTCCAGGAACATTTGAATTTCCTGCTTGAGTGAGTCTCTGACCCAGTGGTTCTTAAGGAGTACGTTGTTTAGTTTCCAAATTCTGTGACTTTTAATAATTTTCTGGTTGTTGTTAAATGTTAGTTTTACTCCATTGTGGTCTGAGAAGATACTTGGGATTATTTCAATGCTCTTGAATTTATTGATACTGTCTTTGTGGCCTAACATGTGGTCTATCCTTGAGTATGTGTTATGTGAATTTGAAAAGATGGTGTATTCCAGTTTTTTGGGATGAAGGACTCTGAAAATGTCCAAGAGGTCTATTCTGTCAATCTCTTCATTCAATTCTCTTGTATCTTTATTGATTCTGTGCTTTGTTGATCTGTCTAAGTGTGAGAGTGGGGTATTGAAGTCTCCCACTATTATTGTATTACTATTGATGTATTTTTTAAATTCTTTCGGTAGGTGCTTAATGTATTTAGATGGTCCCTCACTGGGTGCATAGATGTTAATAGTTGTTAAGTCCTCTTGGGTGATTGATCCTCTATTAATTATGTAATGTCCTTGCCTATCTTTTATTACTTTATTTAATTTAAAATCTATCGTGTCTGAGATGAGAATGGCTGTTCCTCCCCTTTTTTTGTGGTCCGTTAGCCTGTATGATAGTTTTCCATCCTTTCACTTTAAGTCTGTGTTTATCTTGTTGTGACAGATGGGATTCTTACAAGCAGCATATCATTGGGTTATGTATTCTGATCCATCTCCCCACCCTGTGCCTTTTGATGGGTGAGTTTAAGTCATTGACATTTATTGATATTATGGATTTAATGTATTGTAGTGCCATTGTTCAAAAGAAAAAATTTTGTTTGCTCTGATATATTGCAAGTATTACAGTGATGTTCTTGTTTCTAAGAGGTCTTTTAGAACCTCTTTCAGGACCGGTTTGGTGATGGTTGCCTCCTTTAACTGTTGTTTGTCTAAGAAGGTTTTGATCTCTCCATCTAGTTTGAATGAAAGTCTAGCAGGATATATTATCCTTGGTTGAAACCCTTTTTTATTCAGGGCACCATAGATATCTTGCGATTCCCTTCTGGGTTCTGGGTTTTAGAGTTTGAGTGGAGAAGTCTGCAGATAATCTTATGGGTTTTCCCTTGTAGGTGACTTTTTGTTTTTCTCTTGCAGCCTTTAGGAGCCTTTCTTTATCCTTACTTCTTCTCATTGTGACTATGATGTGTCTTGGTGTCTTCAGGTCTGGGTTGATTCTGTTTGGTACTCTCTGGGCCTCTTGAATCTTGATGTCCTTTCTTTTATTCAGGTATGGGAAGTTTTCTTGTATTCTTTTCTCTAGAATGTTTGCTTCCCCTTCCTCTCTTTCTTCCTCTGGTAGGCCAATTATATGAATCTTACTTCTTTTGAGATCATCCCATATGTCTCTGTTGTTGTTTTCAGTGTCTTTCAGTCTCTTTTTAAGCTCTTTCCCCTCTTTATTCGTTTTCTCTAACTCATCCTCTGTCTGACTAATTCTGTTTTCTGCTTTTGTTAGTCTGCTTTCCCTTCCCTCAGCTTCTTTCTTCATTATAGCTATTTCAGCTTTCAGTTCTCTAATTGCCTCAAGATAATCCGTATTTTCCTTGGGGGTCCCAACTGTTGTTTCCCTAATACTGCCATTCCTTTCCTCCAATGTTGTTTTCATTTCTGTGATTAATAAGTTTATTATTGCTTGCATACTTTTCTTATCTATGGTTACTTCTGGCTGATTTGTAGTTTCTTCTGGGCTCTTGTCTTCATTCATTGGAGTAGCAGTTTTATTTGTTTTTGATCTACCCATTTTTTTGATTTATGTGTTTCTTTTTTTTTATGCTCTGTTGTTCCTCTGTTGTTGTGTCTTGAGTACAAGTAACACTGTACTAAATACCTATATGACAATTGCACTCACCAACCTCAGGAATTACAGTAGCAACTGAAGCAAGTATTGAAACAGTTTAATCGTTACCAGTTAGCCAAACAATTTCTCCAATCTGTGAAAAAATAGTAACCAAAGCCCAGTGAAGAAGAAAGGGAAAAGAAAGAAAGGATAGCAAGAATAGACAGTTATGCAAATCTACTATCCACTGTAAATTCTAGGGGTAACAAGAGGGGAAAGGGAACTAGAGGAGAGATACACACATAGAGAGTCCACACTGAGTCAGATTTCTTCCCCAAAATAATTCACCAATTCAGAAAGGCAAAGAAAAAGGAAGAAGTGTATGACAAGATTAAAAAGAAGAAGAAGAAAGAGACAAGAGAGAGAAAAGGGAAAAGATAAAAGAGCTGTAATTAAAGAGCAGTGAAAGGAAATTCCCTAATGTGTATCAGTGAATTCAAAAAAGCACACTGTTTGGTGGTGTGGGGGATTGGGGCTGTGACTTTGGAAGCTGTAGGATTAAGGAAGAAAGGATGACAAGAATTAGAAAAAGAAAAAAAAAGAGAGAGAGAAAAAAGAAAAACATAAGAAGAACAGTCATAAAAGAGCAGTGAAAGGAAAGGGGTTTTTTTAATGTTTTTATTTTTAATTATTTAATTAGCTATGCAGGGTGAGGTGGTAGGTGTTGGCTACTTAGACAGAAAAAAGGCCAGAGGTTTCAGAAGGGTATAGACTTAGAATGAATGATACTCCCTGGTGGGACAGGAATTTGGTAAAGAAAAGGAGCTCCTAGCTGGAAGCCTGCTAGGAGCTGGTCTCCAGGGACTGGTTATGGGGGGGTGGGGCGGGGAAGGAGGTATGCTTAAAAATTAAAAGGAAAAAAATTTTTTTCCCTTTTTTTCCTATTCTAATTCTTAACCCAAATTAAGTTATAGTCACCTACTTGATGTCACCGCTAGGACCCCTTATTGCCTGGCCTACTAAAGGCAGAAAATCCTACCATTTTCAGGAGATGTGGTCAGAGCTCAAGCCACTAGCAGCTTCTCAGTCCGCCATCTTCCAGGAACCTCACAACACAGTTTTTTTAGCCACTCATCAGATGTTGAGCATCTTGTGCATACAGGGGTCAGGTGGTGGTGCACCTGGTTAAACACACACATTACAGTATGCAAGGACCCATAATCGAGCCCCTGGTCCTCACCTGTAGAGGGAAAGCTTTGCAAGTGGTGAAGCAGGGCTGAAGATGTTTCTCTCAATCTCTGTCCAATAAATAAAGATAATAAAAATTATATATATATATATATATATGTATATATATATATGTATATATATACACATATACATACATAGACCTCTTCTGATAAGTGTTTTTGTTTCCTTGAATAAACCCCCAGGGGAGTAATTGCTGAGTCATTGGGTAGGTCCATTTATAGAGTTCTGAGAAATTTCCAGAGTATTTACCACAGTGGTTGAGCCATTTTACATTCTCAGCTGTAGTTCAGCAGTGTCCATTCCCACCCCACCCCCAAATCCTTTCCTTTTGTTGTTACCATCTTTTCTAATCAGGTGTAAATGGTTTCTCCTTGCTATTTTTATTTATCTGATGATAAGTGTCTTTGAAAACCTTCTAATATGACTGTCGGTCATTTAGGTCCTTTCCTCATTAAAATTTCTGTCCATGTCCTCATCTCATTTTTTTAACAGGATGTGTGCCTGTGTGTCTGTGTGTGTGAGTGCACACACTACGTTTACTGAGCTCTTTATGTATTGTATTTATTGGTCTTTTGTCTAAGCTGTGTTGTGTAAAGATCTTCTCCCATGCTGTAGGGTGTCTTTGTTTAAGTGGTGATACCCTTTGTTGTGAATAAGTATTTCAGTTTCATGTAGTCACGGTGGTTTATTTTTGTTTCCTTTGCTGTTAGATTTGATTCTTTGAAGGCTTTTTTGAAGCGCAGATCATAAAGTGTTCTGCCAATATTTTTTCTTATGTATTTGATACTTTCTGGCTTAATACCTATATCCTTCATCCACTTAGATCTTTTGTGCATGGTGATATGTGATTGTTCAGTTTCATCCATTCTGATTTTTTTATTCCATTTGAATTTTTCAGCACCATATGTTGAAGAGACTTTACTCAGGGTCCCTCATCAAAAATTAGATATCTACAAGTATAGCAGCTTATTTCTGGATCTTCAATTTTACTTCACTGGTCTGTGTGTTTATTTTGATTCTAGTAGCAGGCAGTTTTGATTACAGTTCTGTTGTGTATACCTTGAAGTCAGGTAATATAATGCCTCTAGTCCTTTTTCTCAAGATTGCTTTGACAATCCTAGGGACATTTTGATTCCAGATAAATTTCTGTAACTTTTGGTATATTTCTTTGAAGAATTTTGGTGATACCTTAATGGAGATGGTACTAAATCTGTATTGGACTCTGGGAAGGATGATGATCTTGATGATGTTAATTATTCCACCCAATCTATTAGCATGGGATATTTTTCCATTTCTTTGTATCTCTTTTTATTTCTTTGAAGAGTGATTCATAATTTCTCTATACTAGTCCCTTGCTTCCTTTATTAATTTTATTCAGAAATATTTGATTGTTTGGGTTCATTTCTTCTAATAATTATATATTCAGTATGTATACTTAATAGTGAAACATTATTTTCATTCTAATAAAAAACAATACATTATTATCAAATCATCAATATTATTATTTTTTCATGTTGACATAGTGAATATATTAAAAAGAACAAAAGTGAGGAACATATGTTTGGAACAAGTAGAAATTTATGTTGTAAATCTAGTAGGAAGATATGCAACGAGTTTATGCATCAACTCATGAACTATCAGAACTAATACAAGTTTTATTGGTATTCTAGATACAAGATCAATATAGTTGTTTTTTAATATAGTACTTAATTTCCATAGGAATGCCATAAAATACAAAATAGTGAGTTAAATTTAAATTTATAAGCTTGAATACCATTTTTGTGTAGGTGGGAATTGAGCAGTAATACAACCAATAAAGCAAATGTTTACTATGTGTAGTAAGGACAAAGGTTTGAGTTCAAGAACCCAGGTTCTAGTCCATGGTCCCCACTGTCAGTATTTCTCTATTTATATTATAATAATAAAAGATGAAATGATGTCCACCAGGAACAGTGGATTTCTCATATAGTATTATGTATGCTAATATTTAAAAAACCTGTATTCCTAAGTGTATAATAGTCCATTGAGATTTGTATAACATGTATAAAAAATAACACAAAATAACTACTAAAAGATTATATCATACCTACATATATATGCATATATATGTGTATAAATATGTATATATATATGTGTGTGTGTGTGTGTGTGTGTGTATTTATAAATTGCCACCAGGGTTATGTCTGGGGGTTGGTGCCGGCATGACACATCCAATTCTCCCGGTGGCCACATCTTTTCCTTTCTATTTTTTATTAGATAAGACAAAGAGAGAAATTGAGATAGATTGGAGAAAAAGAGAGAGAGAAAGACACCTGCAGATCTGCTTCACTACCATTGAAGAATCTCCCCTACATGTGAGGATTGGGGCCTTGAACCTGGATCCTTGCGCATAGTAAAGTGGCACTTAACCCAGTACACCGCTGCTCTACCACCAAGGTTTTTATTTTATATGTAATAGCTTTAGTTTGTTTGTGAGATGGTAGTGGTGGTTCAGGCCACTAGTTTAAGTCAGGTGGGTAACAGTGCAGTGACAGCCAGCTGGTTTAGGTGGATGGCAGTGCTAAAAGCCCCGGAGAGCAGATAACTGCAGCAGGGCGGGGCCTGGTAAGGTGCTGTGGAAACACAAGAAGAACAGATCTTTATCTGCTTCGAGATGATTCTGAGAGCCCTGAATTCTCATCCTCCTCTCCCCCACCCCTCTCTCTCTAAATTACCTTTATTTGCCTTTTATTTTCTCCATCTCACCTTTGCATTAGCGTTTTTGAGTTTAACCTAGGCTTTTGCAGCATCTTGCCATGGAAGAACTACAACAGCAAAAGAAATCTGTACATCCTGCTAGACTCAACTGATATGTGCCTCCAATGTTACACTTTAGATTCTAGCTGCCACCTTCCTTACCACTGCATATTAAAGATGAGGTCATTGGTCTCTCCAGCGCCCAGTGGTCACAGACCAATTATCTGTGGAAGTGTACTTTGCAATGGTCTTGTATGGTACAGTAAGAAAAGAGAAGAAAGAAAGTTCCCAAATAACTTGGTCATAATAATAATCAGTTGCCTTCTTAAATTCTAAGACAGCAAGGGACCTTCCAATAGAGGGGATAAGATGGAATTCTAGAGGTAGGAATTATACCTCTTTTATCCCACAATCATTATTAAATCACTAATAAAAATATAAAAAATGAAGTGTACTTATTCTTTACCTCAAGAACTCCAATGATACAATGTTCTTATATTAAATAAGGCTTGTTTCTCATCAATAACTCTGCACCTCATGATATATTACTTAACTTCATAATATTTAGTTAAGTATTTTCATCTATAGTTATGAGTATCCTTGTCTGATGTAGGTGTCAAGGTTATGTTTGTAACAGAATACAGATGAAAAATATTTACTTTGCTATGTAAGATTAAAATGAAGATGAAAGTTATCACAGCAGCAATTTTGAGTTACTAGAAGGTATGGCTGGATTTTCTCAGATGTTTAATTTGTGGTTATATTAAACAATAACACACACACACACACACACACACACACACACACATATATATATATATATATATATATATATATATATATATATATATATATACACACGTACACACACACACACACATATATTAGTTTAAAAGTAACATTTCCTCTGTGAACTCATTTAAATGAAAAGCACACTATGGGGTGGCAAAATAACTCATCTTGTGGTATACCTGTGTTGACATGCTTATAGCCCATGTCTGAGTCAAATTCTCACCACACTGGAGGAAATTTCAGTGATGTGGTATCGACCTTTTTCTCTTTGGCTCTGCCTTTCTCTGTCTGAAAAGAAAATCAGTCTGGTGCCATGAGTTGCCTGCAATGATAGAACATAAATGAGAAAGGGAAAAGAAAAACACATGGAATTTTATATTCTTGTTCAAATAGTTCTCACTTATGTGAACAGAATATAAGTGAAAATACATTATCATTCTAGACATGTTCATCTTCAGTATAAGTAAGAAAACTTTTATGGTAATCACTAGTTTAATGTGAAGAACATTCTAAAATAAAAAGTAACAGGAGGAAACAACAGTAAGAAAAAATAATAAGCATATAAAAAGGATGTGGGGGAGCAAATGAAATAAATGTGGGAGAAATAACTTGTAAAGAAACTAACCAGGGGGTCAGGCAGTGGCTCACCTGGTTAAGAACACATAGTTTTGTTTGTTTGTTTGCTTTTTATGCCTTAATTTTTATTTTATTTCATTTTATTTTTATTCTTATTTATAAAAAGACAACACTGACAAAAAACATAGGATAAGAGGGGTACAACTCCACACATTTCCCACCACCAGGACTCTCCCATCCCCTCCCCTGATAGCTTCCATATTCTTTATCCCTCTGGGAGTATGGAACCAGGGTCATTATGGGGTGCAGAAGGTGAAAGGTCTGGCTTCTGTAATTGCTTCCCCGCTGAACATGGGCATTGACAGGTTGATCCATACTCCCAGCCTGTCTCTCTCTTTCCCTAGTGGGGCAGGATTCTGTGGAAGCAGGGCTCCAGGACACATTGGTGGGATTGTCTGCCCAGGGAAGTCTGCTGGCATCGTGCTAGCTAGCATCTGGAACCTAGCGGCTGAAAAAAGTGTTAACATATAAAGCCAAACCAATTGTTGACTAATCATGAACCTAAAGGCTGGAATAGTGCAGATGAAGACTTGGGGAGTCTACATTTTGTAGATAGTTAGTAGATCTGTTTTAGTTATATTCCAAAGGGCCCATGACTACACTAGTTTTTGTTTTTTTTTCCTGAGCCTGGCATCTGATATAGAGGTGGACCCAAGTTATTGTTTGGGGAGATGATGTCATGGCTGCACAAAGTACCAGAAATCTGGATCAGGGAAAAGAGTAGCTCCCAAATATGGAAAAGGGTATAAATATTGTTGACTGTAACCTTATCAATTTGATATGATCTAGGGCCCATATTCAGATTAGGAGCCTATGTGACCTCTGCATCGCTGTAGATATGAACTCACATTCTGTGGTCATTAGTAGGAATGTTCCAAACTACCCCAATTTCTGGACCCATCTTCCTCAGTTTGAAGGAAGAGTATGTTGTCCAGAGAGGAACATTCTCTACCGTTGTTGATTAATGTTGAGGGCAAGGTCCTATGGGGGCCCACAAAGGAGTCTATTTTGTTTTTCCTGATAGAGATGACTGGTAACAATGGAGAGAGAGATTTATTCGAGGTCTAAGCCTATCATGTCTGATTGGTAATCTCAGGACTCCCTGACTAGGGCCCCAGCTGATGTGGTAGCCCAATAGTGACTGAAGAGTCATTGTTAAAGTACACCAGTCTGTTGCCCTTATTCAGCTTTTGCAGTCCTTACTTTGGTAAGGTTAGCTTTGGAGTGAGTGAGAGAAGTGTAATAGGAAGTAGATGAGGAGGGTATCTAAGTATACACTATTTCACTAGGAACTTTATGGTGACTTTTTAGGTCTTTCTACTTGTTTGCTGCATATATTGACTCACTGAAGATGACTGTGCGCTTTTGCTTTCAGGTATATATTTTGCCCTAACTTACGGATACATATGAACATAGGCCCTATCTCATGGAACCTGTGATAGGGCCAGGACAAGGACCTACACAAGGATACAGGTTCTAGCCCCACTCCCCACCTGTAGGGGGAAGTTTCACAAGCAGTAAAGCATCTATGTAGGTGTCTTTCTCTCTCCTTTCTGTCTCCCTATCCTCTCTCAACTTCTCTCTGCCCCATGGGGGGGGGGCAAAAGGCCATTAGGAGGGGTGGATTAGTAACTGGAGGGGAAAAAAAGAATCAATCAAAATATATTCAATAGCATGCTCCTATTAAAATGTCTTCAGTCAAGATAAAGGAAGATAAGTTGAGAAATTTGAAAAATGGAACTTTGCGATATTTCTAGTTGTCAAAGATTAAGCAAACCAAAGGTTACTATATTTAACTAGACTTGCAATGTCTGTGTCTAAAACACACATACATACACAATTATATAATACAAAGTGCTTTTTGGCATAATTTCTTCAGGAAACCCAGTCACATTGTAGACCATAGAACAACACATTTGAAGGAACTGGAAATATATATATCACCTTTATTGATGATAGCACTTTGAAATAGCAATAAGTAAGAAACAGCAAGAAATTATAAATATATATATAAATTAGTCATAATAAAATATACACAAATAATTTATGGGTTGTCATTATGAAAATAAGATATGTTTTGAGCTGAGTGATAAAAATATACATCAAAAAGTATTCTGTGCAGGGGCCTGGTGGTGGCACACCTGGTTGAGCACACACATTATAACCCAGGTTCAAGTCCCTGGTCTCCAACTGCAGGGGAAAAGCTTCACAAGAGGTGAAGTAGCACTACAGGTCTCTCTCTCTCTATCTCTCTCCCTTTCTATCTCCCCGTTGCATCTAGATTTCCAGTTGTCTCTACCCAATAAATAAAGATAATAATGTTTTTTATAAAAACGTATTGTGCTGAAATATAAAACTTATATAGGAAGAGTGGTTAAAAATTGAGTAAGTTAATATCCAACTTCAATAACTTTCAAAATATGTAGTTCACATATAAAATAGAAGCCAGGACTTTACATAGGTCATATATTTGAAAAGAAACACTATATATGTATATATCTGAAAAATGTTTTAGTGCATAAAAATAATGTTTATTTTAATGGTAAAAGATTCATTCTAGAAGTAAAGTGAAGTATAATTTTTTCCTAAAATTTAAATATTCAATATATTCAAATATAATGTATAGTCTATTAGAGTAAGTTTTCCATGGTGAAAAACATAGTTATTTGACACATCTCTTTGTATATTATGCAGAATGTACAAAAAAGAAAATAAACAGAAGGAAATACAATTATTGACTTCTTACATGTGATGAGATTATTCGGTAGTAACTTGGAAACTTCCAATAAGGATGATATAAAAATAAAAGAAGAGATCTCTTTAAACAGTAAATTTTCAGAATGGAGTATACTGGTTTTGAAGTGTGAGAAATTAAGAGTTGTTGATGATACCTGAGTTCACAGCATGAATAGCTGTGAAGACATTTACTGTTGTGTGTGTATGGGGGGGTGGAGGGTTAGTGATGTAGGACCATAGACTATGAACTAATGTCTAGAGTCTATATACAAGCATTGGGGGATGGAAACAGTTGTTGGTGGGGAATATATTTTGAACATGCCATGTTTTGCTGGGGCTCACGTGGGGTGGCTCCAACCAGGAGGCAAGCCACTAATCTTTCCTCTCTGGCTCTAAGGGGCCCAGAGACTCAGAAAGGAAGACTCAGGGAGCATTTTGGTACAAACATTCATTTTATTTGGTGGGGGGGGGGCTTGGGCTTATATAGAAAGTTAAACAAAGAACATTTTTCAAATATGTCAGAAATTACAGGTTTCTTAAAGGTCAGCTTGCCCCTATGGTAGGGGACTGGTATGACAAGAATTGATACAATACATAAAGGTCAAAACAATTATTCTCCATGATGCAGGCAGGTTAATTATCCAAAGGCATTTGAGAGAAGCATAGGGGTTAAACGAGTAAGGTGAGATAGAGAGAAGCTAAACAAAGATTGATGTAAATCATAGATATCAAAATAATAAGGAAAGAGAATTTTTGGGGTTTTCTCTGTCTAGTGTTGAGGTGTATGACCAAGTGTGTTCTCCTTTGTGATCAAAAGGTGAGGTGGATGTGTGAACTTTGAGTAACTATGTGAACTTTGAGTGAACCTTAAAGCAGGTAGCCATGTGGCTTGCTAACAGAGAGAAACTAAGTGTAAGGGGCCTGTAGGATTTCTGTGAGCTTGAGAGTCTAACAAGGAGAAACTGAGTCTGGGATACTTTTCCCTCTTGGCTCATCTCTATAAGGAGAGAGGCTAACAAGTGGGGTGCCTTTCTAGACCTCCATCTAAGGATGGGAGAAGCTTCCCTAAGCTTTACCCCACTGTGAATGATGTTAGCAGCAGGTTTGTCATAAATGGTCATTATTACGTTGAGGAATAGTCCTTCCTCCAAGTTACTGGAGAGTCTTTATCAAATCTTGCCAAATGCCTTTTGGAATCGATATTACTGTATATTTTTTGTCTTTCTTTTTATTGATGTGATAAATTACATTAATTCACTAGTGGATTTTGAACCATCCCTGATTTTTTTTTCTTTTTATTTATTTATTTAAGAAAGGAGACATTAACAAAACCATAGGGTAGGAGGGGTACAACACCACATAATTCCTGCCACCCAATCTTCATATTGTATCCCCTCCCAAATAGCTTTCCCATTCTCTAACCCTCTGGGAGTTATTGCTTCCCCCCACAAACCGATAGAACATGGGTATTGACTGGTTGGTCCATACTCCCAGTCTGCCTCTCTCTTTCCCTAGTAGGGTGGGTCTCTGGGGAAGCAGAACTCCAGGATACATTGGTGGTCTTCAGTCCAGGGAAGCCTGGCCGGTATCCTGATGGCATCTGGAACCTGGTGGCTGAAAAGCGAGTTAACATACAAAGCCAAACAAATTGTTGAAGAATCATGGACCCAAAGGATGGAATAGTGGAGATGAAGTGTTGGAGGGTACTCACTGCAAACTCTAGTGTACTTCTGCTTTCAGGTATATATTTTGCAGTAGTTTATGGATACGTGTGAACATATGCTCTATCTCAAAGAACCTGATCTATAGCTAGGTTTGGGGACTTTGTTAGGAAGTAGAAAATACTAGAAAGGAAAGGTCTCACCTGAGTGATGAAGCTGAAGGGTTGTCATTCCACACCTAAAGTCTGTGGACACAGTGTGAAGTGAAGCATTCCGGGGTGGCACTCCTTGTGTTGATTAGGTTGCCATCGGAAGATGCAATATTATTCAATATGAATTGGGAGAAGCAGTCGAGAAAGTGGGCCCCACCATAAGGTGCAAGGACTGGGGGAAATATAGGTTCTATAGAGGAAATGTGAGGTTCCTGCTGTCTTAGGGTTCAAGAAGACAATGGATAGTTATAGTTCTCATCACATTATATGGTAATTGGGTTAACTTTGAAAAGTCCCTTTGTTAGACAACAATCAATTTTTCCCCCTCTCATATTTTATCTTTTTAAAATTTTCTTTTTAATTTAATTTTTTTATTTAAGAAAGGATTAATGAAAAAAAACCATAGGGTAGGAGGGGTACTACTCCACACAATTCCCACCACCCAATCTCCATATCCCACCCCCTCCCCTGATAGCTTTCCCATTCTCTAGCCCTCTGGGAGCATGGACCCAGAGTCAATGTGGGTTGCAGAAGGTAGAAGGTCTGGCTTCTGTAATTGCTTCCCAGCTGAACATGGGCGTTGACTGGTCAGTACATACTCCCAGTCTGCCTCTCTCTTTCCCTAGTAGGGTGTGTCTCTGGGGAAGCTGAGCTCCAGGACACATTGGTGGGGTCTTCAGTCCAGGGAAGCCTGGCCAGCATCCTGATGGCATCTGGAACCTGGTGACTGAAAAGAGAGTTAACATACGAAGCCAAACAAATTGTTGAGCAATCATGGACCCAAAGCTTGGAATAGTGGAGAGGAAGTGTTAGGGAGGTACTCACTGCAAACTCTAGTGTACTTCTGCTTTCAGGTATATATTTTGCAGTAGTTTATGGATACGTGTGAACATAAGCTCTCTCTCACAGAAACTGGTGTATATCTAGGTTATGGGACTTTGTTAGAAAGTGAACCACCTGAGATGAAATTAGAGTGTACTATAAAAGGAAAGGTCTCACCCGAGTAATGAAGCTGAAGGGTTGTCATTCCACACAGGAAGTCTCTGGACACAGTCTGAGGTGAAGCATGTTGAGGTAGCAATTGTTGCATTGATTAGGTTGTGATCGGCAGATGCAATATTATTTGATATGGATTGGGAGAGGCATACGGGAAAGTGGGCCCTATCCAAGGGTTCCAGGACTGGGGGAAGTAGGGGCTCTATAGTGGAGATGTGAGGTTCCTGCTGTCTTAGAGTTCAAACAGGCAATCGATAGTTAATGTTATCATCACATTATTTGGGAATTGGGTTAACTGTGAAAAGTCCTTTTGTTAGGGTTTGCTGTGCAGTACCCAGTATCTTGTATATAGCTGTGCTATTGGATGCTTCTGATCTACTTGGTATAGGCTTTTGAGAGACTCCGCATATCAAATACACAGCCTATATATCAAAAAGATTCAGTTTGTGTTTTGAAAATCTTTGAGACATACAATTGATTTTCCCCCTCACATATTAATTAACTAGTGATTTATATGTCTACATTTTGCTAGGAGTGTACATAAACACCATACCCACTACCAAAAGACTGTAACCTATCCCTCCCACCCACTCCCACCCCCACTGGCCCAGGAAGCTGCATGTCTACCCCTCACCACTGGGTTTTTACTTTGGTGCCCTACTTACAATTTGGTCAGGTCCTGCTTTGAGTTTCCCTTTCAGATCTTCTTCCTCAACTTCTGTTGATGAGTGGCATCATCCCATACTCATCTTTATCTTTCTGACTTAGCTCACTTAACATAATTCCCTCTATCTCTGTCCAAGATGGGTCAGAGAAGGTGGGTTCATTGTTCTTGAAAGTTGCATAGTATTCCATTGTGTATATATACCACAACATTCTCAGCCGCTCATCTGTTGTTGGGCTCCTGGGTTGCTTCCAGGTTTTAGCTATTATGAATTTTGCTGCTATGAACATAGGAGTACACACCTCTTTTTGGTTGGGTGTTATGGAGTCCTTGTAGTTCCCAGGAGAGGAATTACTGGATCATATGGAAGGTCCATGTCTAGCCTTCTGAGAGTTTTCCAGACTGCTCTGCACAGAGGCTGTACCAATTTACATTCCCACCAGCAATGTAAAAGGGTTCCTCTGTCCCCACAATCTCTCCAGTATTTGTTGCTGCTGTCCTTTTTGATGTATGCCATTCTTACAGGAGTGAGGTGGTATCTTAGTGTTGTCTTAATTTGCATTTCTCTGACAATCAGTGACCTAGAGCAGTTTTTCATATGTTTATTAGCCTTTTGGATCTCCTATGAGGTGAATGTTTTGTTCATATCCTCTGCCCATTTTTGGATGGGGTCACTTTCTTTTTTGGTGCTAAGTTTGCTGAGCTCTTTATATATTTTGGTGATTAGTTTCTTGTCCGATGTCTGGCATGTGAAGATCTTCACCCATTCTGTGAGGGGTCTCTCTCTTTGTTTAATAGTTTCTTTGGATGTGCAGAAGCTTTTCAATTTGATGTAGTCCCATTGGTTTGTTTCTGCTTTAGTCTTCCTTGCAATTGGGTTTGATTCATCAAAGATGTCCTTGAGGTATAGGTGGGAAAGTGTTTTACCAATGTTTTCCTCTAAGTTATTGATTGTTCTGGTCTGACATCTAGGTCTTTGATCCATTTGAAGTTGATTTTTGTTTCTGGTGAGATAAAGTGGTTCAATTTCATTCTTCTGCATGTTATAACCCAGTTTTCCCAGCACCATTTATTGAAGAGAGCCTACACGTTCATTTAATCCTTTGGGCCCCCTTATCAAAGATAAGATGTCTGTAGGTGTGAGGATTTATTTCTGGGCTGTCATTTCTGTTCCACAGGTCTGTGTGCCTATTTTTTTCCAGTACCATGCTGTTTTGATGATGATGTCTTTATAATATAGATTAAGGTCTGGGAGTGTGATGCCTCCATTTCTGTGTCTTTTCCTCAAGATGGTTTTGGCAATTCTAGGTGTTCTCAGGTTCCAGATAAATGATTGTAGTGTTTGTTCTATTCACTTGAAGAAGCTTGGTGGAACTTTGATGGGTATTGCATTAAATTTGTATATGGATTGGGGAGAATATTCATTTTGATGATATTTATTCTTCCAATCCATGAGCATGGGATATCTTTCCATTTCTTGGTATCAGTTTCTATTTCCTTGAGTAGCGACTCATAGTTTTCAGTATATAAGTCTTTCACTTCTTTGGTCAACTTTATCCCTAGGTATTTGATTGATTTTGCTGTAACAGTAAATGGGAGTGATTTATGGATGTATTCTTCTTAATATTTAATGTTTGCATAAAGAAATGCCACTGATTTTTGTACACTGATTTTGTAGCCTGATACCTTGCTTTATTGCCTAATAACTTCCAGTAATTTTCTGCTGTATTCTTTATTTTTTTCTATGTATACTATCATATCATCTGCAAATAGTGAAAGCTTGACTTCCTTCCTTCCAATCTGTATTTCTTTGATTTCTTTCTCTTGCCTGATTGCTATGTCAAGAACATCCAATACTATGTTGAAGAGTAATGGTGACAGTGGACAGCCCTGTCTAGTACCTGATCTGAGGGGGAATGCTTTCAGCTTCTGTCCATTGAGTATGATGTTGGCTATAGGTGTGTTATATATAGACTCCACTATCTTGAGGAATTTCCCATCTATTCCCATTTTTTGTAGAGTTTTGAGCATGAATGGGTGTTGGATTTTGTCAAAGGCTTTCTCTGCATCTATTGAGATAATCATGTGGTTTTTGGCTTTGCTTTGATTGATGTGATGAATGACACTGATTGACTTATGGATGTTGAACCAGCCTTGCATTCCTGGGATGAATCCAACTTGGTCATGATGAACAATCTTTTTGATGTGTTGCTGTATCCAGTTTTCCAAGATCTTGTTTAATATTTTGGCATCTATGTTCATCAGAGATATTGGTCTGTAGTTTTCCTTTCTTGTTCTGTCCCTATCAGCTTTTGGTATCAGGGTGATGTTGGCTTCATAGAAGGTGGAAGGGAGTATTCCTGTTTCTTCAACCTTATGGAAAAGCTTAGGAAGTATGGGTACCAAATGTTTCCTGAAAGCTTTGTAGAATTTGTTTGTGAAGCCATCTGGTCCAGGACTTTTGTTGTTGGGGACATTCTTAATAACAGTTTCAATTTCTTTGTCTGTGATTGGTGCATTTATATTTTGTAGTTCTTCTTGCTTCAGTTTTGGAAGGGTATATGCTTCTAGGAATAGTTCCATTTCTTCCAGATTCTCTAGCTTGGTGGCGTATAATTCTTTATACCAGTTTATTCCAGTTTTTTGGGATGAAGGACTCTGAAAATGTCCAAGAGGTCTATTCTGTCAATTTTTTAAGTAAATTCTCTTGTATCTTTATTGGTTCTCTGCTTTGTTGATCTGTCTAAGTGTGAGAGTGGGGTATTGAAGTCTCCCACTATTATTGTATTACTATTGATGTATTTTTGAAATTCTTTCAGTAGGTGCTTAATGTATTTAGGTGGTCCCTCATTGGGTGCATAGATGTTAATAACTGTTAAGTATTCTTGGCTGATTGATCCTCTAATCATTATGTAATGTCCTTGCCTATCTTTTATTACTTTATTTAATTTAAAATCTATCGTGTCTGAGATGAGAATGGCTGTTCCTGCCCTTTTTTGTGGTCCGTTAGCCTGTATGATAGTTTTCCATCCTTTCACTTTAAGTCTGTGTTTATTTTTTTGTGACAGATGGGATTCTTGCAAGCAGCATATGGTTGGGTTAAGTTTCCTGATCCATCCACCCACTCTGTGCCTTTTTATGGGTGAGTTTAAGCCATTGACATTTATTGATATTATGGATTTAATGTATTGTAGTGCCATAGTTCAAAAGAAAAATTTTTGTTTACTCTGATATATTGCAAGTATTATAGTGATGTTCTTGTTTCTAAGAGGTCTTTTAGAACCTCTTTCAGGACCGGCTTGGTGATCGTTGCCTCCTTTAACTGTTGTTTATCTAAGATGGTTTTGATCCCTCCATCTAGTTTGAATGAAAGTGTAGCAGGATATATTATCCTTGGTTGAAACCCTTTTTCATTCAGGCCTCGATAGATATCTTGCCATTCTCTTCTGGCTTTTAGAGTTTGAGTGGAGAAGTCTGCAGATAATCTTATGGGTTTTCCCTTGTAGGTGACTTTTTGTTTCTCTCTTGCAGCCTTTAGGAGCCTTTCTTTATCCTTATTTCTTCTCATTGTGACTATGATGTGTCTTGGTGTCTTCAGGTCTGGGTTGATTCTGTTTGGTACTCTCTGGGCCTCTTGAATCTTGATGTCTTTTCTGTTATTCAGGTTTGGGAAGTTTTCTCGTATTATTTCCTCTAGAATGTTTGTTTCCCCTTCCTCTCTTTCTTCCTCTGGCAGGCCAATTATACGAATGTTACTTCTTTTGAGATCATCCCATATGTCTCTGTTGTTGTTTTCAGTGTCTCTCAATCTCTTTTTAAGCTCTTTCACCTCTTTCTTCTTTTTCTCTAACTCATCCTCTGTCTGACTAATTCTGTTTTCTGCTTCTGTTAGTTTGCTTTCCCTTCCCTCAGCTTCTTTCTTCATTACAGCTCTTTCAGCTTTCACTTCTCCAATTGCCTCAAGATAATTCGTATTTTCCTTGGGGGTCCCAACTGTTGTTTCCCTAATACTGCCATTCCTTTCCTCCAATGTTGTTTTCATTTCTGTGATTAATAAGTTTATTATTGCTTGCATACTTTTCTTATCTATGGTTACTTCTGGATGATTTGTAGTTTCTTCTGGGCTCTTGTCTTCATTCATTGGAGTAGCAGTTTTATTTGTTTTTGATCTACCCATTTTTTTGATTTATGTGTTTCTTTTTTTTATGTTCTGTTGTTCCTCAGTTGTTGTGTCTTGAGTAGAAGTAACACTGTACTAAATACCTTTATGACAATTGCACTCACCAACCTCAGGAATTACAGTAGCTACTGAAGCAAGTATTGAAGCAGTTCAATCATTACCAGTTAGCCAAACGATTTCTCCAGTCCATGAATAAATAGTAACCAAATCGCAGTAAAGAAAGAGAAAAGAAAGAAGGGATAGCAAGAATAGACAGTTATGCAAATATACTATCCACTGTAAATTCTAGGGGTAACAAGAGGGGAAAGGGAAGTAGAGAAGAGATACACACATAGAGAGTCCACTCTGAGTCAGATTTCTTCCCCAAAATAATTCACAAATTTAGAAATCAAAAAAGAAGGAAGAGGTGTATGAAAAGATAAAAACAAAAAGAAGAAGAGACAAGAGAGAGAAAAGGGAAAAGATAAGAAAAAGAGCTTTAATTAAAGAGCAGTGAAAGGAAAGGGTTTTTTTTTTACTTTATTTTTAATTTAATTTAATTTTTTTGATTAGCTAGGAGGGGAGGGAGAGGAGAGTACATAGAGGTGGTAGGAATAAGGGTACAAGTTCCTCCCACAATATATAAGATGCCCACTACCCTAACACTGAAATATATGCTATGAGTTAATCTGATCAACCTAAAGGGGAGGAATATATATGTCTTTATATAATATTAATAGTAAAATCGAGCAGGGTAAAATAAAATAAAATAAAATAAAATAAAAATCCTGTCCCAGATTGCCTCAAACCTCATGATCAGAGGCAGCTGATTGTTAAGAATGAGAATAAAAAAAAACCCTCAGGACTAGACAAGGATAGCTGAAATAGACAGTTATGCAAATCTACTATCCAATTTATATTCTAGGGGTGGCTAAAGGAGGAAGGAAGTTGAGCAGAGACACTCGCAGTAAGAGTCCACACTGAGTCATAATTCTTCCCCAAAATATTTCCCAAATGTGTATGAGTGAATGCAAAAAAGTACACTGTTTGGTGGTGTGGGAGCTGGGCGCTGTGACTTTGGAAGCTGTAGGATTAAGGAAGAAAAGATGACAAGAATGAAAAAAAGAAAAAAAAAGAGAGAGAAAAGAAAAAGAACAGTCATAAAAAAGCAGTGAAAGGAAAGGTTTTTTTTTTAAAAAAATGTATTTATTTTTAATTATTTAATTAGCTATGCATGGCGAGGTGGGGGGGGGGGTTGGCTACTTAGAAAGAAAAAAGGCCAGAGGTTTCAGAAGGGTATAGACTTAGAATGAATGATACTCCCTTGTGGGACAGGAATTTGGTAAAGAAAAGGAGCTCCTAGCAGGGAAGCCTGCTAGGAGCTGGTCCCCAGGGACTGGTTATGGGTGGGTGGGTGGGGAAGGAGTTATGCTTAAAAATTAAAAGGAAAAAAAATTTTCCCCCTTTTTTCCTACTCTAATTCTTAACCCAAATTAAGTTATTGTCACCTCCTTGGTGTCACCGCTAGGACCCCTTATTGACTGGCCTACTAAAGGCAGAAAATCCTACCGTTTCCAGGAGATGTGGTCAGAGCTCAAGCCACTAGCAGCTTCTCATTCCACCATCTTCTGGGAACCATATTTTTTATTTCTATAAACTTCCCTCTTAGGACTGCTTTTGCTGCATCTCACTGGGTCTAGTAGTTTGTTTCTTCATATTCATTTTTTTTCCAAGTAATTTTTAAAGTATGATTTCTTCAGTGATCCTGATGTTATTCAGAAGAGTCCTTTTCAGTCTCCATAATTTGGATTTTTTCTTTCTTACTTTTTCTGGTTTATTTCTAATCTCACCAATTCTTGCTGAGAAAATATATTTTTACAATTTCAATATTCAAGTATTTATTAGGGCTATCTTTGTGTACCAACACATGATCAATGTTTGAGAATGTTTCATGTGCACTTAAAAGGAACACTATTTTTTTTTTTTTGGGGGGGGGGCTTTGAAAAGTTCTAAATATATCTGTTAAGTTTCATTTCATCTGTAATTTTACATAAGGCCTCTATTTCTTGTCAACTTGTTGTCTTTAGTTGTGAGTGGTGTGTTGAGGTCTCCAACTAAAATGTGGTACTGTTGATGTCTCCCTTAAGGTCAGTAAGTACTTTTTAAATATATTTTGATGCACACATATTGAGGACATATATATTGATAATGGTTATGTCTTTTTGTTGGATTGATCGTCTTGACCAATTTGTAGTGTTCATGCCTATCTCCTTTCACCTTGTCTGTATAAAAGTCTATTTATCTGAAATTAGAATAGCTGTTTCTGATAATTTTATTTGTGCTATTGGCTTGTCATACCTTGTTCCAGCCTATCACCCAGAGCTTCTTATTTTTCTTTAGATATGAGTTTCCTGAAGACACAAAAATAGATGGGTCTTTCTTTAGAATCCATTCAGCCACTCTGAATTTGTTTCAAGATTGTTTTATATTCTTGTTGACCAACCACTAAATTTAGCAAACAGAGTGGTTGGTTCCCTATAATGGTCATGCCTACTTTACGCTATATTTTGTTTTGTATTGTGTTTAACTTATAATATCTAGAAGAGTCTTCTTTAAATTGGCCTTGGTTTGGCAACAGTGGACTGTTAATCTATTTTTCTCTCCCCTTTCTTGTGTCTTATTTCCCTATTATCTTATTTTTGGTTTTATTGTAATACTGATCATATCATTAAAAGTTGGAAATTATTTACTTCTTTTCATGTTTGACTCCTGTCAGTAGTTCTTGCAATGTAAGATTGGTAGTGGAAAATTTCTTTAGTTTCTGAATGTTTGAAAAGACATTTGTAGCTCTCTTATATGTGTAGGATAATTTAGCAGGATACATACTTCATAGCTGGAAATTCTTATGTTTTAATACTTTGTATATGTTATTTCATTCCCTTTTTCCCTGTAGGGTTTGTGATGAGAAATCTGACATAAGCCTGATGTTTCTTCCTCTGTATATGATTTCCTCCCTATCCCTAGCAGCCTGCAATGTTTTCCCTTGTTTCTGATTTTGAAGTTTAGCAGTGATGTGTCACACTGTGTTTTATTTTGGATTAAATAATTTAGATGTGCATTCACCTTCAAAGGTTACTATATTTTGAACACTGCTCAAGTATGGAAAATATTCTGCTATAATTTCTTTGAATATGTTCTTTCCCCATCTCTCCCTCTCTTATTCCTCAGGGGTTACAATAACTCTAATAACTCTAAATATCAGACAGTAGGAAAGACAACAACTATTAGTGAGATTGTGGAAGGAAAGGGACTTTGGGGATCTACCCATGGAAAGTAAAAACATTTATATAGAAAAATATATGCACATCAATGTTTATACCATCACAGTTTGTAATATCCTAAACTTGGAAGCAGTCCAGATTCCTAAGGACAGATGAATGGCTAAGGAAGTTGTGGTACATATGCACAATGGAGTACTATGCAGCTTTTAAAAATTATGAGGAGAGGTCATAGGTCTTTGATTAATATTCCCAGAAGGATAAAGAATAGAAAACCTTCCAGTATAGGGTGGGCATAAGGAACTCCGGTGGAAATTGTATGGAATTGTGCCCCTCTTAGCCTACAATCTAGTCAATTATTATTAAATCACTAATAATAAAAAATGATGAGTTCAACTTATTTTTAATATTGTAGTTTGAACTCCAACGCATACCAATACTGAATGTTCTCAGTTATAAGTGGAACTTATGGGGCAAAGGTCAGTAAGGGAGTTCATAAGGTAAAACTTGGACTAGCTATGACTTATTACACCAAAGCAAATGACGCTAGGGAAGAATAGAAAAGGAAAGGATGAAACAGCAGTGGGATCCTGCTGTGTCTCCTAGACACCAGTCAAGGGGGAATTGACAGGTTGTGCCTGTATGTTAAAGACAATTCTGTAGTCCATTAACCACCCAATACAATTTTTAAAAGAGGTGTCTACCATAGATATAGAAATACAGATGGCATACGAGCTATCTTCTTGAGTGACTGATGAGTAAGAGAGATGGGAGTGATTAATTTTAGAGAAATCTCTTTTTTAAACCTTTATTTATTTTGATAGGACAGAGAAAAATTGGAGAGAAAGGGGATAAAAAGGAGAAAGACACTTGCACCACTTCTTTGTCACTTGTGAAACTTTACCCCTGCAGATGTGAACCAGCACTTGAATCGAGGTTCTTATGCACTACAATGAGTTCACTTAACCAGGTATACCACCACGCAGCCTCAATTATTCTCTAATGTCTCTTATTCTCAGGAAAGAATTTTACTGTTCAAGTAGTGAATAACTCTGTTGAAAGAATAAAATTTAATAACTCTATGATTTTTGCCTCTCCAAACTATCTGTTCTCTCAAATCTTGTTGTTTTGTCCTTCTGACTAGTCTTCATTAATACACAACACTGTGTGGCATTATATAGAATACTTCTTATCTTTCTTACCAGAGAGATTATTGTCTATTTATGTTGTCGGTGCTTTCCTTTATACTCTTTCTTTGTGTTAAGTTTTAATACTAGAATTTGAAATTTAATAACACTTTATAAGAATGTTTAGATCCTAAGTGAGTAAATATTTTCCCTGCTCCTTTACAGATTTTTATTTCTCTCTCTTCCTCTCTTTTTTCATTGTTCTGTTCTTGCACTATTTCTTTCTTCCTCACTTGATAGAGAAAGTAAAATAGAGCATAACTCTAGCACATTCAACATGGGGGCTTGAATTGAGGGCCTTACATTTGAAAGTCCAACACCTTACTCACTATCCCATCGTCTGAAGTGAGTTATGTAATTATCATTCAGATCAATACATTGAATATTGACATTACTCCAGAGAATCATGTTTTTTTTTTGCCAACTCAAGTAGTAACTTTATTTTCTCTTTTTCTCAAATAGAGCTTGTAGTGATTCTTTTTTTTCTATTTACCTATTTAAAAAATGGAAACACTGAAGAGACCATAGGATAACAGGGATACAATTCCCACCACCAGAGCTCCGTATCCCATCCCTTCCCCTGATAGCAGCTTGTAGTAATTCTGCTTGCTTTCATGTTCCTCTCTCTTGTGTATAATATTTTCATTTATTTTATTGATAGTTGTATTGAATTTATCAAATAAACTTTATATTTAATACTCTGAATGTTTATACTTTATTTTGATTAAGATAATTGTTAGTTTTCATTTACTGATTTGCATTGATGTGTGGTGTTCATTATAAATTAAATTATTTTACAATGTGAATACTGCATTGTAATATTCCACAATTTACCAGTTTTGAAGCAATTTATAATTGATATTGGCTATCAGCCGAGGACTACATAAAAATTAACTAGCCTAGGCAATCAAAACCAAATTTTTAAGCATGCAAGCCCTGCTCATGAAAACACTGTGCTTGGGGCCAGGTGGTAGTGCACCTGGTTGAACACACATGTTACAGTGCAGAAGGACCTAGGTTTGAGGTCCCCAGTTCCCACCTACAAAGGGAAAACTTCATAAGTGGTGAAGCAGGCCTACAAGTGTCTCTCTTTCTCTCTTCCTCTCTATCACCCCCTCCCCTCTCAATTTCTGACTGTCCCTATCCAGCAAATAAATAAAGATAAAAAAACCTCTGTTCTACCTTCTGAACCACTTCCACAGTCAAGCTCTTAATTTTTAAGTTATTTTTAATATAACTTGATGGATTTTTCTTTCAAAAAATGCAAATTAATATTTAATTATTAATAACAAAGTGCTTTGCAACATTTTTGCATGGATAACTCTACTGGCTGTTTTTTCCTTTATATGAAGACTATATGTTCCTCAGGGCTTCATCCTTGATAATACTATTAGCTCTAGATTCCATCTCTCCAGAGATAGTTTTATCTTTATTTACACTAGGTTTTGCAAGAGAAACATTTTTCTTAGATTATTTTCTCATTTTATGGGTTCCGATTCCACTGAGAACCCAAATCAAATAAACATATTTACAAATGACTGGACAATATTTCCTTTCCTCTTAATAGTAGACCAAAGACAAGAAAGATAAATTTCCTTTCAATCTCTTGTTTAATGAGTTGATTTTTTTTTAAGTTCAGATCTTCATCCTTAGTTACATATCCTGAATTCATATAAAGGTCTCAATTATAGCTATCTCCTGAAATTTTGCCAAGGCATTTCTCATGTATGTATAACAATAAATTCCCAAGTTATTTAGTTCAGTGATTGGCAAGTGTCCCCAAGGCAGGAAAAATCTTAGCATTACTAATAGCTTTACTTTTTTAGCTTTTCTCTCTCTAGCCTTGGAGATTTTCCTTAGTTCTTTCTGACTTCAACTCTGAGGTCAAGTCATATTTTATGAAACATTTTAGATATTTTGTAATAGAAGGTTTTATGGCCATCTGGTTCACAACACTCCTGATATGGAACACTTTTAATAATATTAAAGTTTCTTAAAAAGATTGCTTCTTATTTCCCTTTCTATCCTGGGGTCAATGAACTGCCAAGTGAATAGTAACCAATTAATATCAATCAAATCCTGGCTGACAGAAAAAATTGCTAAAAATTTACTAATTTGTAATGTTAGAGAATAAAATAGGAGCTCAGACCATCAACAGCTAAATTATTCTGAAATAAGTAGCAATTAGATGAAAAGGAATATTTTATGTAATTTTGATGAAACTGAATTTAATTCAAAAAGAATATTACAGAAGGGCTCCAAATCAACTGATATCATAGAAATAATGGTCAAGGAGTATATTTGTCAAGGGGAAATTATCAACAACAGATAGCTATATAGATGATAGATATATATTTTTCTCCTTGTTGGAAAAATCTTGAGAGAGCAATAATGTATTAGGGGCTAATTACTTCACATTTTTATTGCTTTATTTATTTTAAATTTCTTTATTGGGGGATTAATGTTTTATAGTCAACAGTAAATACAAAAGTTTGTACATGGATAACATTCCCAGTTTTCCACATAACAATATGTCTCCCACTAGGTCCTATGACCTGAACCCTCCCTCATACTTACCCCAGAGTCTTTTACTTTGCTGCAATACACCAGTATTTTTATTTTTAATTGACTTTTTTCTCTTTGTCTGTTACTACAATAATGTTGACTTATAAGAGTCTATATGTTTTAGGCAGTCAATCTCCTTCTACAATCTACTAATATCATTACCACTTAAATGGCCTCCTCATACCCCTTTGATTATCTCAGTTTTCCATCAGTGTCCCAATTTTGTTCTTGAAGTTTTACATTCCTTTGATTTTATTTCATTTTATATCCCACATATAAATGAGTTGAATTGATTTAACTTGTTCTAATTTATTTTGCTTACCATGACCCCTTACAGTGCCAGCCATGTTATAGTAAAAGATATGGTCTCATCATTTCTTACAGCTAAATAGTCTTTCATTATAAATATGTCATTTCTTTTTTATCCATGTATTTGTTATCTAGCATTTAAATTGTTTTTGAATCTAGTTATTATAAGTAATGTTAAGAACGCGTTTGGCAAAGGACAGCCCCTCAACATTAAGTTGGAGGACTCGAAGAGCAGGACCAACAGCTCGAAAGCTGTTGGAGCTGCTTGTTTCTGGCTTTGAAAGTGACTGGGATCCATGTGGATTCAGTCAGCTAGGGAGGATCGTCAGTTTCCCTAATGAATGGGTACTCACGAGATGCACCACGGAAAGGTCTATCCAATGCAACCGGGAACAGCTGCTGGCTATGATAACATCACCCCAGAACTCATTCTTAACCAGGGTCCCATGGCAAAGAAGTGGCTCGCTTCATTCCTGTCCCACATCTTGGAATCTGAGTCTATGCCCAAAGTTTGGCGTTGCGCGAAGATTATAGCGGTTTTGAAACCAAAGAAAGACCCAACACTGGCCGCCAGCTATAGACCAATTTCTCTCCTCTCCGTGTGTTACAAACTCCTCGAGAGGCTGCTTCTGTCACATATTTCTCATCTTACAGAGAAATTCCTATCACCTGCCCAAGCTAGTTTCCGCCCAGGAAGATCTACCTGCGAACAAACCCTGGTCCTCTCAACTTATATTGAGAATGGATTCCAGAAGAATTTAAAGACGAGTGCTGTCTTTGTTTATCTCACAGCAGCCTATGACACGGTTTGGCACCGTGGTCTCCTAGTCAAGATCTCAAGATGCCTGCCTCCATGGGTGGCCAACACTATATCGTTTCTTCTCCAAAACAGAAGATTCTGGGTGCATCTTGGTGACAAGTCTAGCAGATGGAGACTTGTCTCAAGTGGCCTCCCCCAGGCTCTGTTCTGGCTCCTACGCTATTCAATATTTACATCAATGACCTCCCAGAAACTTCTTCAAGGAAGTTCATCTATGCCGATGACATCTGCTGTGCATCTCAGGCATCAAAGTTCGACATCCTCGAGGAAACACTCATGAAAGATATGTCTCTGATATCTGATTACTGTAAAAAATGGCGACTTATCCCTAGCACTGCAAAAACAGTATCATCTGTTTTCCATCTACACCATGCCTCGGCCTCACGTGAGCTTAATGTGCAGCTTGGTGATACAAGAATCTGGCATGAAGCCCAGCCAGTCTATCTTGGCGTTACTCTCGATCGCACCCTGTCATTTCACAAACATCTCATAAAAACTGCAGCAAAGGTGGGCGCGAGGAATAACATCATTGCAAGACTGGCCAGCTCCTCATGGGGCACGAGCGCTTCCACACTACGATCATCATCTCTGGCATTATGCTATTCCACTGCAGAATACTGTGCCCCAGTATGGTTCCGTAGCCCCCATGTCCACTTGGTCGATTCGAAATTATATTTCTCCATGAGGATGATTTCTGGAACCATCCGTTCCACCCCAGTTCCATGGCTGCCAGTTCTTAGCAACATCGCCCCGCCAGATATTCGTCGGGATGCGGCATCATCTAAGTTCATTTCCCACTTCTACGCTCAAGCGGACCTGCCAATATACGTGGATATCTTCGCCCACCCTGTCCAACGCTGGGCGTCTCGTCACCCAATCTGGTCCCCTACGCCTACACTGAACTTCTCTGTTCCAGACTCTTGGAAACAGAGTTGGCAGTCAGCTGAGGTAAAGAACAAACACCTCATCGCAGACCCCTGCAAGCGTCAACCCGGCTTTGACCTAGCACGTTATGATTGGGCCCTCCTCAATCGCTATCAAACAGGCCATGGCCGGTGCGCCGCTATGTTCCATCGCTGGGGAGCCAGAGACGACCCGAACTGCCCCTGAGGCTACAGACAGACTATGACCCACATAGTCAACGACTGCCACCTCTCCAGATTCACCATTCTAAGAATACACATTTTTCTTTCCTCCCTTCTTGTGTGACTCCTTTCATTCACTTTCATAAGGTAGATTTGATGACAGAAATTTGTTTTTAGATATTTAGAGAAATGAGTATTTCTTCTTCATATTTGAAAGATAATTTTACAGGATAGAAGATCTGTGGCTAGAATTCACTCTCTTTTAGTATTTTGAATATGTATTTCCACTGTCTTCTTGCCTCTAGAGAATTCTAGGGAATTTTAATGAAAACCTGATAACTCTACTTTTGTATATAACTTCTTTTCTTTCTCTAGCATCTTGTAAATATTTTCCCTGTCATTGAGTTTTGATAGCTTCATAATGATGTGACTTTGTTTTGATTATTTTGTGTTCATGAACCTGGATGTATGCTCTGCATCTTGAATAAGTATTCTCCTAAGATAAGTATCCTCCTATGTGAGGAAAATTCTGAGCTAAATTTTCCCTGAATATGATCTCTGTTTTTTTCACTCCACCCTCTTCCTTGGGAATTCCTATCACTCTATGTTCAACCTTTTGTGAAGTCTGCAATTTCACAGATAGTTACTTCATTCTTTCTAAACCTTTCCTCTCCTACATCTTTGAATTGAATGAGTGGGCTAATTGTGTCTGCCAAATTAGATAATCTTTTTTCTGCATGAGAGAGTCCACTTCTTAAGCCTTATACCTGAGCTTGAACTACACTCAAAGTGTCTTTCACTCCCTGCAATTCTGGTTGCAGTTTTTTCTTTCATGCTTCCTGTTTTGTGAACTGAGATTGAAGTTCTTCATTCATGTATTCTGATTTCTTAAAGAACTCTGATTGTAGCTCTTTTATGTTTTTCTTTCCTTTTTATTTGACACTTGCAGACCTGCTTCACCACTTGTGAAGAGACTGCCCTGCAGGTGGGGAGCTTGGTGCACCCGGGATCCTTATGCTGATCCTTGAGCTTTGCACCATGTGTGCTTAACCCGCTGCACTACCACCAAGCTCCCAGTTTTTTAGTTTCTTAGAGAGCTTTGACGCTCTTCTTTTGTGTTTCTTAACTCTTTAATTAAATTTTTTTCAATTCCTGATAGTTTCTCTCCATACTATGTTTATATTCTTGGAGAGTCCTTATAATGAGATTTCTGTAATCTTTCTCTGTTAGTTCTTCTAGGACTATATTTTCTTGGAGTCCTTATATTTCATTTCTGTCTTTCTCATCTCACATTTTATTTTTGTTTCTGCAGTATTTCTGTTTATGCATTTATTGTGCTGGTTATTATTTTCCATAAGGTGGTGCCATGATTGTGGTCTCTGGACTTTGTTTATATGTTGCATGGCAGTGGGATGGAGGCTGGAGATAGGTTTTTGTGTGGTTTCCTTGAGCTGTTATGTTATTTTTGTAGTGCCTGTATAAAATTTCTCTCTATGATTCCAATCTGCAACTGAGTCTCAGGCATTTGCTTCAGGGCTGTAGCTGTGTTCATAAAAGCAGGGTTAACTTTACTTTTTTAGCTGCCATCATCAGCTGAAACAAATTATTTTTATGTTTTGGTAACAGACTGGACTTCTTTTGGTAACAAATGCTCTCTGTTTTTCTGGTGTGTCCTTGCCTGTAATTCAGTATGCTAGTGGCCCCCAGGTCATGGATTAACAGATCATAAGTCCCCTTCTCTCACAGCCAGCACTGTATGCTGCCTTGACTACTAGATGTGCACAGAGAGAAAAATGGTGCCATGCTCTGCTGGAGCTCTAAATTCTTTGTCTTTGACTTCAGTCCCATGCCCTTTCTCACCCCATGCATTTGAGCACTCACCTGAAGCTGCAATGCATCTGCAGTGTCTCAACTATAATTGATGAGTTAAGTTCTGAGCTACAGATAATTTTTGTTTTGGGGAAGATTTATTCTGTTTCCTGTTACTCCATAGCTATGCCTCCTAGAAGTCCTACCATATGTTTTTTGTATTTATTCATTTAATGAGGTATAAAGAATGAACCTGTACATTGCACATATGAAACACACCTACACACCTACCTGGATTCCAGTCTCAACTGGTTTCTTTATTTTAAGACAGAGAAAAGGGAAGATAGATAAAGAAGAGAAAGTATCTTCATGAAAAAAGATCTGGGTAGTAGGTATTTTTACTGAAGTATTTGCAGTCAAATGTTCTACCACTGAGCTATACCCCCGTACTGAAGTATTTGAAATTAGTTCAATAGAGAAAATGGAAATGGATGTATATATGTATACCTGTGTATAAAGTATATATATTTTATATCTATATGTAATTTTAATCTTGATAGGCATTAAACTAAGAATTCACACTAATTTCTCAAAATCTAATCCATTATTAAATGTACAGTTACCATATAGCTCTCTGCTTATTTGTAAATTCCCCCTTACTAGTAAATATGACACCCACCGTCTGCTATCTACTTTATTTTTATTCATATATAGCAGTCTTGTAAATATTAACCAATATTACAGTATAAAACAATATTCATTAACATGAGTGCAGTGCTTAGGTGTGATTCTTTTGCCGTTAGTCTAATAAATTGAACTTTTTTTCCACTTAGACTTATATAAATCTATAAAGTGTTTCATCTTCATTATGGTTGATTTATAAATTTGCCATGTACTTAGATTCTCTTGTCACATTTTGCATTCCATCAAGGAAAAATCTTCAGATCTTAAAATGTTTTCAAATTTATATGCATATGAGCCATTTTGTTTTGTAAAGTTCTCTACATTTTAACATGGAATAATATTATGCACTACACAACTAAAGTATAAGCATTATCTTCACTGTTCTAAAAAAAATCCATATATTTTACCTCTTTACTCCTTTCTTTTCTCTCTACACATCATAAAATCACTGATTTTAGTTCCCCTGAAGGTTTACCTTTCCCAGAATGTCATATGAAGAATAATATGACATCAATATTTTATTAATATTAATAAATATAAATATTAATCTTTATAGCTATATCAACATTTTTAATAGTTATCCACTATGAAAGACATCTTAGATATTTCTGGTTTGGAAAGATTATGAATAAAGCTGCCAAAAATTAACTTGCAAGTTTTGTATGAAGTTTTATTTTCATCTAAAGTAGGTAGATAGATTTTAGGTATGTGATTGCTGGAGGGTAAATATATTAAGTTTATGATAAGCTTTGTGGATGGAGGGTAGATAGCATAATGGTTATGCAAATGGACTCTTGTGCCTGAAGCTACAAAGTCCCAGGTTCAGTCTTCCACACCACCATAATCCAGAGCTGAGCAATGCTCTGGGGGAAAAAAAAAAAAAGATTACTTTGTGTTTAGAAACTGCCAACTTATCTTTCAGACTGGTTTATCAATTTGAATTCCTGCCTGAAATCAGCAATGATAACTGCTGTTTTTACCACTCTTCTCCAGTACTTAGTAAAGAGAGATGGACAGATAAATGATAGATTGATGCAGGAGTGGGATCTTAACTATAGAAACCAAAACTCTAACCTTGACCCTGGTTCCATACTCCCAGAGGGATAAAGAATATGGAAGCTATCAGTGGAGGGGATGGGTGAGTCCTGGTGGTGGGAAATGTGTGGAGTTGTACCCCCCTTATCCTATGGTTTTGTCAGTGTTTCCTTTTTATAAAAACAAAGAAGGAGAAGGAGAAAAAGAAGGAGAAGGAGAAGAAGGAGAAGGAGAAGAAGGAGAAGGAGGAGAAGGAGAAGGGGAAGGGAAAGGAGAATAAGAAGAAGGAGAAGAAGGAGGAAAAGAAGAAGGAGGAGGAGGAGGAGAAGAAGTAGAAGAAGAAGGAGGAGGAGGAGGAGGAGAAGAAGGACAGGAGGGTAAACACAAAGCAGAACTTGGATTGGGTTTCATGTATTGCACCAAAGTAAAGGACTCTGGGTAGCCTCTTTCAGGTCTTGGTGCACAATGGTAGAAAAGGATCTAGGTGAAGTATTGGAGTGTTTTGCAGAAATCTGATTTTATTTGAATTTTTATGTGTTCTTAATAGTGTTTTTTATAAGATTGTAAGTTTACAATGTATAGTTCCCCATACCAATGTTTTGTACCAACAATTGTATTTAATGTTGACTGTAAATTACTAATCCCCTAAAAAAAAAATGTTAAAAATACAAAAAAAAAAGTCAGAGAGATAGTTAAATGATAGAATTCATGCATTCTATATGTGAATCCCTGGCTTCAGTCAGTGACACTACACTGGTACATCATAGACAGCAAATAAGGAAAAGGAATGTGGAGAACCATGCCTGAAGGAATGCTACTTTGATTTCCAGCTATTCTTAGAGTACATAAAATAGATGGGGGGGTCTACAGGGTGGTAAGACTCTCCTGGTTAAGCATATGATACAATGTGCAAGGACAGGGGGTTTGAGTCCTTGGTCCCCACCTGCAGAGGGAAAGCTTTGGGAGTGGTAAAGCAGTGTTTCAGGTGTCTCTCTGTCTCTGTATCTCTTGATCATCTTTCCTGTTGATTTCTCACTATCTCTATTTAAGAAAATAAATAATACAATAAAATAATTTTTTAAAATTTTATTTAAGCAAGGAGACATTAGCAAAATCATAGGATGAGGGGAGTACAACTCTACACAATTCCCGCCACCCAATCTCCATATCCCATCCCATCCCCAATAGCTTTCCCATTCTGTTTTTTTTCTTTATTTAAGAAAGGATTAATTAATAAAACAATAGGGTAGGAGGGGTACAACTCTACACAATTCCCACCATCCAATCTCCATATCCCACCCCCTCCCTTGATAGCTTTCCCACCCTCTATCCCTCTGGGAGCATGGAACCAGGGTCATTGTGGGTTGTAGAAGGTGGAAGGTCTGGCTTCTGTAGTTGCTTCCCCGCTGAACATGGGCATTGACTGGCCTGTCCATACTCCCAGTCTGCCTCTCTCTTTCCCTAGTAGGGTGGGTCTCTGGGGAATCAGACCTCCAGGACACATTGGTGGGGTCTTCAGACCAGGGAAGCCTGGCCAGCATCCTGATGACATCTGGAACCTGGTGACTGAAAAGAGAGTTAACATACGAAGCCAAACAAATTGTTGAGCAATCAAGGACACAAAACTTGGAATAGTAGAGAGGAAGTGTTAGGGGAATACTCACTGCATACTCTAGTGTACTTCTGCTTTCAGGTATATATTCTGCACTAGTTTATAGATACACGTGAACATATGTTCTCTCTCACAGAACCTGGTCTATATCTAGGTTTTGGGACTTTGTTAGAAAGTGAACCACCTGAGATGGAATTAGAGTATACTATGAAAGGAAAGGTCTCACCCTATTAATGAAGCTGAAGGGTTGTCATTCCACACATGAAGTCTCTGGACACAGTCTGAACTGAAGCATGTTGAGGTGGCAATCATTGTGTTGGTTAGGTTGTGATTGGCAGATGCAATATTATTTGATATGGATTGGGAGAGGCATACGGGAAAGTGGGCCCTATCCAATGGTTCCAGGACTGGGGGGAAGTAGAGGCTCTATAGTGGAGATGTGAGGTTCCTGCTGTCTTAGGGTTCAAAAAGACAATCGATAGTTAATGTTATCATCACATTATTTGGTAATTGAGTTAACTTTGAAAAGTCCTTTTGTTAGGGTTTGCTATACAGTACCCAGTAACTTGTATATAGCTGTGCTATTGGTTGCTTCTGATCCACTTGGTCTAGGCTTTTAAAAGAGTCCGCATATCAATTACACAGCCTATATATTGAAAAGATTCAGTTTGTGTTTTGAAAAACTTCGAGACATACAATTAATTTTCCCCCTCTTGTATTTAACTAGTGATTTATATGACTACATTTTACTAGGAGTGTACATAAACACCATTCCCACCACCAAAGGACTGTTACCCATCCCTCCCGCCCACTCCCACCCCCCACTGGCCCAGGAAGCTGCATGTCTACCCCTCACCACAGGGTTTTTACTTTGGTGCCCTACTTTCAATTTGGTCAGGTCCTGCTTTTAGTTTCCCTTTCAGATCTTCTTCCTCAACGTCTGTTGATGAGTGGTATCATCCCATACTCATTTTATCTTTCTGACTTAGCTCACTTAACATAATTCCTTCTAGCTCTGTCCAAGATGGGTCAGAGAAGGTGGGTTCATTGTTCTTGATAGCTGCATAGTATTCTATTGTGTATATATACCACAGCTTTCTCAGCCACTCATCTGTTGTTGGGCACCTGGGTTGCTTCCAGGTTTTAGCTATTATGAATTGTGCTGCTATGAACATAGGAGTACTGCTGGGATATTGTGCAGATGCACATCTCCACTATCGGGCCTCTACTTTCCCCAGTCCTGGAACCCTTGGATAGGGCCCACTTTCCCGTATGCCTCTCCCAATCCATATCAAATAATATTGCATCTGTCGATCACAACCTAGTCAACACAACGATTGCCACCTCAACATGCTTCAGTTCAGACTGTGTCCAGAGACTTCACGTGTGGAATGACAACCCTTCAGCTTCTTTACTCAGTTGAGACCTTTCCTTTCATAGTATACTCTAATTCCATCCCAGGTGGTTCACTTTCTAACAAAGTCCCAAAACCTAGATGTAGACCAGGTTCTGTGAGAGAGAGCATATGTTCACACGTATCCATAAACTACTGCAAAATAGGGAGTCAGGCTGTAGTGCAGCGGGCTAAGCGCAGGTGGCACAAAGCACAAGAACCGGCATAAGGATCCCGGTTCGAACCCTGGCTCCCCACCTGCAGGGGAGTCGCTTCACAGGCGGTGAAGCAGATCTTCAGGTGTCTATCTTTCTCTCCTCTTCTGTCTTCCCCTCCCTCTCTCCGCTTCTCTCTGTCCTATCCAACAACGACAACAATAATAACTACAACAATAAAACAACAAGGGCAACAAAAGGGAATAAATAAATAAAATAAATATAAAAAAAACTAAAAAAAAAAAAAAACTACTGCAAATTATATACCTGAAAGCAGAAGTACACTAGAGTATGCAGTGAGTATCCCCCTAATGCTTCCTCTCCACTATTCCAAGTTTTGGGTCCATGATTGCTCAACAATTTGTTTGGCTTTGTATGTTAACTCTCTTTTCAGTCACCAGGTTCCAGATGTCATCAGGATGCTGGCCAGGCTTCCCTGGACTGAAGACCCCACCAATGTGTCCTGGAGGTCTGCTTCCCCAGAGACCCACCCTACCAGGGAAAGAGAGAGGCAGACTGAGAGTATGGACTGACCAGTCAACACCCTTGTTCAGCGGGGAAGCAATTACAGAAGCCAGACCTTCCACCTTCTACAACCCACAGTTACCCTGGGTCCATGCTCCCAGAGGGATATGCCGGGATATCCTGAGGTTGCTTCTTCCAGAGCTATTGCTCTCTGGGTTGGAGAGAACTCAACTGGAGCTGATCAAGGTTGCTGCGTGGGAGAGGGATCAGGAACTCGTGCCACACTAACTTCGCAGGAGATACACTCTGTAACTCTAGGAACTGGAATGCAATTTCCCAGTGTCTTTAATCAGAAGAGCAGCTGTTTTTATACTCTCCAAGTAGGGTGGAAACAGGATGTGACATAGAGAGGGTGGAGTGAAAAGTGACTTGTGGAAGATCAGGGTTGTGACAAGGAGGGGGGCAGAGCAGGTGAGAATTTTACCACTAAACCACCAATTCCCTGGAGGGAGTGTGGTGCTTTATGTAAATGTAAAAGTGATTTATGTAAATAGACCGCTTTGAATGGGATCAAACCACTCCCTATATAGGCATACCAGTGCTTGGTTAAGCAGAAGCCAGGGGGAGCTGGCATACTATCCAACAGCGATAGAGAGTGGGAAAGCTAACAGGGGAGGGGGTGGGATATGGAGATTGGGTGGTGGGAATTGTGTGGAGTTGTACCCCTCCTACCCTATGGTTTTTAAAATTAATCCTTTCTTAAATAAAAAAGAAAAAATATATAATTTCTATTAAACCTATGTTCCTTTACCTAAATTATATATGCCTTAAAAATGTACAGGAGTTATGGGGTATATATTCCATAGAATCAATAAAGATGATATTGTGGGGGATGGGTGGTGGTGTACCTGGTTACATTACAGTGTACAAGAACCCAGGTTCAAGCTCCCAGCCCCCATCTGCAGGGGGAAAGCTTCATAAGTGGTGAAGCAGGGCTGCAGGTGTCTCTCTGTCTTTCTCTCATGCTCGACCTCCCACTCCCCTCTCAATTTCTCTCTATCTCTATCAAATAAAAAGTAAAGGGGAAAAAAAGATTATATTGTGTCCTTTGGGAAAGAACGGATGGATCTTAGCAAATTAAGAGATGAAAGTCAATAACCAGGTAGTTTCACTCATTTGTGGAATCTAGAGATTTTGTACACATGAACTTGAAAAATAAAACAAATAAATATAACAGGAGCAAACTGTTTCTAAGACTGGTGAGAACTATGGTGGTTATCTTTAGGAGGTAAGAAAGTTTGAATTGTGATTTAATTAGTTTAGTAACTAATTCAAAAAGTACACTAACATAGTTCAGAAATTATAATATTGCAAGGAGAAGGGAAGGAAAAATTTATATTCATTTTTTCAATTATTTTGCTTCAGCTGCTTAAATAAAGCTAGGAATAATTATTAGCTTCTATACTTATATGTCTAATACTATTCTGAGAATTTGGAATTTTTCATCTATCACTCAATAAAATTCATATGACACAAACTATTATTACTACTAGTCTATATTAAAAATGATTCTAAAAGTACACAGATGTTTGGTAGCTTACCCAAAGTTAATTTACAAAGTATGGGGCCAGGAGGTGGCACACATGGTTAAGTGCAAAGTTACTATGTGCAAGGAACAGAGCTCAAACCCCCGCCCTGCATCCAACCTGCAGGGAGGAAATCTTTGCAAGCAGTGAAGCAATTATGAAGATGTCTTTTATTTCTCCCTTTCCTCTCAGTCTCTCTCTGTCCCATAAAATAAAGAAGAAGAAAAAAAGGAAATAATGGCCATCAGGAATAGTACATTCATCCTGCTGGTACCACCAAGTGCTAGCAATAACACTGGTAGCAAATAAACAAATAAAAGTTAAAATTTTGGCTTAGAGTTATAGAGCTTTTCTCTATTATTTTTTTATATAGGTATAAGAAAGTAGAAGTTAGTAGGTACTAGAAACCATTTCCTTTCAAGCATGGATATACCCTCAAATTCTTCTCAACTCTCTACTCTACCAGTTACTACCAATTGACCATGTGTACTCTGTAAGATGAATATTGTCAGTTATGCTTGCCTTGTGATGTGACTTATTCTGACCATTGAGAGATTCTAAATCTAGACAATCAGTGGCTTTTGAATTTGGAATTAATATTGAATCTATGGATTTATATAATGTAGAAATAGTATATATTTAGATAATATAAAATGATGCAGTGCAATTTGGTTCTTCATCCTCCACTCAGTGGCTCATTACTCCCTCCTGTATTTTAGTTATTTCTCCCTTAAGGATAAAAGATCATTTAAAAAGGGTCATGACCTAGTAGATGACCACCATGTATGAATACTTAAAATGACATTCAAGGAAAAAGCTGCTGACTTTTAGTCTTTGAAATTCTGCTGGAATGTGAGGAGTCAACATAAAACCACATACAATCATGTATCATTTTCACTGTTGAGAAACAAGAAAGAATGTTTCTTGCTTCTCAGTTATCATTAATCTAGCATTCTTTATGCATAAAAACTTAAACCAAAATCCTTCAAGGAAAAATAACATTTCAGGACATTTTTTTCCTTTCTCTTCTTAGAATACTGAGTACAAAATGTAGATTTGTAGTTTGAATGTGAGAACTTAACAAGCATGAAAGAAATTTAAGGAAAATAACTATTTTATTTTTAAAGGAGTGATTGCCATTCAGAAAGGAATGTATTTTCAGCAATGCATTTAAGCAATATGTATGAAATTAGGTGATGATCCATTCTCAACTGAATGCATTTGTTTGAAGTGGAGAAAAAAGCAATAGAAAATAATTTTATGCTGTATCATAGAATAGAGATTGAATAGCCATATCATTAAATGTCTAAGTAAATAATTCCTTCTGTTATGTTTTTAAAGTACTCTTTAGTATGTTTTTAAAGTACTATTTCAGTTCCCTTATGAACTGAAAGAAAATATATATGCATGCAAATATTACTAATAACAAAAAAAATCTCATGAACAATGGGGAAATTTGATATTCCTTGACATCAGGACAATATAAAATGTGTAAGTAGTATTGATTATGTGCATCAATAAGCCCAGATTACAAATATTATTTGCTTCAGGGATGACTTTGTAATAGTCCTCCATGAAAAATGAACATTAGACACTCTTCTTCAAAAATAATGCTCCCAATTTTTGAAAAAACTCACTAGTCTCCGAATAGCCTGGCAATTTGTTTTAGGGACAAGGCAGTGGTGCACCTGCTTAAGCACACACTATAGTGCACAAGGAACCAGGTTCAAAACCATGGTCCCCATCTACAGGGGGAAAGCTTCACAAGTGATGAAGTAAAGTTGCCAAAGTCTCTCTGTTTCTCTCCCTCTCTACTTCCTCCTCCCTTCTCAATTTCTCTCTGTCTCTATAATAATTCAATAATTAATAATAATTATTAATTAATAATTATTGATAATAATAATTAATAAATAATTATAAATAATTAATAATAAAATTATAAATAAAATATAAATTAAAATTATAAATAATTAATAATAATTAATAATAATTAATAAAATAAATTAAAATTATAAATAATTAATAATAATAAATATTATTAATTAATAATAATTCAATAATTCAATAATTTAAAAATTCAGACCCACCTTCTCTGAACCATCATGGATGGAGCTAGAATAAACTATATTAAGTGAGCTAAGTCAGAAAGATAAAGATGAGTATGGGATGATTCCACTCATAAACAGAAGGTGATAAACAAGAACAGAAAGGGAAATTCAAAACAGGAGTTGACTGAACTCGGAGTAGGGCACCAAAATAAAAACCCTGGGTGGAGGGTGAGGGTGAATGTTCAGCTTCATGGGAAGGGGGGTCAGGCAGGGGATGGGACACAGTCTTTTGGTCGTGAGAATGGTGTTTATGTACACTCCTATCTATTTGCAGTCATATAAATCACTAATTAATATGAGAGGGAAAAAATTAAGTATCTCAAACTTTTTAAAGTGCAGACTGAGTTTTTTTAAATACATAGACTGAGTCTTTGATATGTTGACTCTCTTAAAAGGTTAGTGCAGGGAGAACAAAAGCAACTAGTGGCATAGCTATATGTAAACAATGTCAAAGGACATGAAATATGGTGGGGGGGTTATGATACAGCTGTTGGGCAATACAGCAAATCCTAACAAAGGGATTCTTCAAAGTTAACCCAATTGCCAAACAATGTGAATATTGCAATAACTATCTATTGTCTTCTTAAACCCTAAGACAGCAGGAATCTCCCGCTTCATCTAAGAGCATATGTTTCTCTCAAATCAGGCCAAATGATATGCATCCACTGATTCCAACCTAATCAATGCAACAAGCACCATCTCAGCATGCTTCAGCTCAGACTGTGTACAGAGACATCAGGCATGGATTGCAGTCCTTCACACCTCACCACTCCGGTGAGACCTTTCCTTTCATGGTAGTCTCTAATTCCATTCCAGGAGGTTCACTTCCTAAGAAAGTCCCAAAACCTAGATATAGGCCAGGTCCCGTAAGATAGAGCATATGTTCACATGTATCTATAAATTAAGGCAAAATATTATCTGAAAGCAAATATACACAATAGCCTTTAGTGAGTCAGTATCAAGTTCATAATGAAAGAGTGTCCACTTAGACTTAGATACCTTGCTCACCTACTTCCTACTACAGTTCTATCACTCAGTCCAAAGCTAACCTTATCAAAGCAAGGACTGCAAAAGCTGAATAAGGGCAAGAGACTGGCATATTTTAATGATGACTCTTTAGTCACTATCAGGCCATTCCACCAGCTGGGGCCCTAATCAGGGAGTCTTGAGTCTCCCAAACAGACATTATTGGGCTAGACTTCAAATAAATCCCTCTCTCCATTGTTTCTGGTCATCTCTTTCAGGAACAACAAAATAGACCCCTTTGTGGGCCCCCATAGGACCTTGCCCTCAACCTGGATCAACAATGGTAGAGAATGGTCCATCCTCCGAAGGGAGGCTGGACAACATACTCTGTGATACACTGGAGGAAGATGGGTCGATACTGGGGTAGCATGGAATGTTCCTACTCATGACCACAGAATGTGAGCTCAGATCTAGAGGGATACAGAGGTCACACATGCTCCTAAGCTAATTATGGGCCCCAGATCACATCAAATTGATGGGGTTTACAGTAATATTTATACTCTTTTCCCATATTAGGGTGCTACTCTCTTCCTTGATCCAGCTTTCTGGTCTTTTTCCAAGCCATGACATCATCTCCCCAGACAATAATTAGGATTCACCTGCATATCAGATTTTAGGCTGAGGCAAAAAACAAAACAAACAAACAAACAAAAACACTAGTATAGCTACAGGCCCTTTGAAATATAACTAAATATGCCTACTAGCTATCTACAAAATAGAGGATCCCCCAACATTTCACCTGCACTATTCCAGCTTTTAGGTCCATAATTGTTCAACAGTTTGTTTGGCTTTGTATATTAACTCTCTTTTCAGCCACCAGGTTCCAGATTCTAGCAGGATTTGATCAGACTTCCCTGGACAAACAATCCCACCAATGTGCTTTGGAACTCTGCTTCCCCAGAACCCTTCCCCACTAGGGAAAGAGTATGGATTGACCAGTCAAAGCCCATGTTCATCGGGGAAGCAATTACAGAAGCCAGACCTTCAACCTTCTGCATCTCACAATGATCTTGAGTCCATACTCTCAGAGGGTTAAAGAGTAGGAAAGCTATCAGGGGAGGGGTTGGTATATGGAGGTCTGGTTGTGGGAATGGTACCCCTCTTATCCTATGGTTTAGTCAATGTTACCTTTTGATAAATAAAAAAAATTTTAAAAAATTTAGAAAGAAATTTGTTTTAAATTATAAAATTTTTTGTGATAATAATCTATATTACTTCTAAAACTCCTACTAGAAAAAATTTATATGGGATACAATTTTCTTTTAATTACTATGATATTTAAATACCCAGAATTTCCATACTAAGGTAGAGTTTATTAATTCTTCATAAACATATTTTTTATTCATGTATATTGCTTTTACTGAGTCAATATAATGGAATCAATTGACTCTAATAAAGAACAGAAAAAAGGTAGATATAAAGAATGAGAAAGGAGATAAGAAGACTGAGCTGTGAGCTATAGGAAATAACGTCATATTCTCCTTAGCTTCAACATGGATGGGATTAGATAGTGGTTCAGTTTCATTCTTCTGCATTTTATCCAACACCATCTGTTGAAGAGACTCTGCTTTCCCCATTTAACAGTCTAGGAACCTTTATCAAAAATTAGATATCCATAGGGGTGGGGAGGTTTACTTCCTGGATCTCAGTTCTATTCTACTGGTCAATGTGTCTATTTATGTTCCAGTAACAATCAGTTTAGATTACATAGGAACTATAATACAGTTTGAGTTCTGGGAGTGTAATGCCTCCAGTTTTGTTCTTTCTTCTCAGGATTGTTTTGGCAATTCAAGGTCTTTTCTGGTTCCAGATAAATATTTTTAGCATTTGTTCTATTCTCCTAAAAAATGTAGTTGGGATCTAGATGGGGATAGCATTAAATTTGTATTTGGCTCTGGGTAGAATATTCATTTTGATGATGTTAATTCTTCCAATCCATGAACATGGTATATCTTTCCACTTCTTTGTGTCTTTTTAAAATTTCTTTGAGCAGTGACTCATAATTTTCAGCATACAAGTCTCTAACTTCTTTGGTTAGGTTTATTTCTTGATATTTTGTTTCTGTTGTTATAGTAAAAGGAATTGATTTCTGCATTTCATGTTCTTGTAAATTAGTGTTTTCATAGAGGAATGCCACTGACTTTTGAATGTTAATTTTGTAGCCTTACACATTACTGTATTTCCTGATGATTTCCAAAAGCTTCTTGCTGAATTCCTCAGGTTTTTCTATGTATACTATCATGCCATCTGCAAATATGGAGTTTAACTTCTTCTCTTCCAATCTGTATCCCTTTAATTCCTTGCTCCTGCCTGATTGCTGGGCAAGAACTTCCAACACTGTGTTGAATAGTAGTGATGATAGTGGGTACCCCTGTTTAGTACCTGATCTGAGGGGAAATGCTTCCAGTTTTTCACCCTTGAGTATGATGTTGGCTGTGGGTTTGCTATATATGGACTCCACTATCTTCAGGAATAATCCAACTGTTCTCATTTTTTGTAGTGTTTTGATCATAAAGGGATGTTGTATTTCAGCCTCATTTATTCTATTATCTCTCCACTTTACTGTTTTCTGGAGTTCATCTATTTTGCTACCTATTCTGATACTGTTTTAGCTTGTTCAGCTAGTTGTGTTCTTAGCTCAGCTATTTCAGCTTTCAGCTGAACATTCACTAGTGGTGAAGCAGGGCTACAGGTATCTCTCTATCTCTCCTTCTCTCCCTCCCCTCTCAATTTCTGGCTGTCTCTATCCAATAAAAAGAAAAGAAAAAAAAAACTTTTGTGATAGAATTTTCAGTTCTGTCTGACCCACTAAATGAGGGGTACATGGATACCTCTTAGAGTATATGAAAATATATTCACTGAGTATCTGAGCTTCAGAAGTCAACACAACCAAAATAAGCCAGGAACCAGACCAGAATGCAAAATATAACATCCTCAGTCCCCTCTTGTCATATCAGATTTTGAGTATACTGATCTCATTACTTTAATATTTGTCAAAAGTCTTGTTACCTTAATATTTGGAATTAGTGTATTGCACCAAAGTAAAAGAGTCTATGGTGGGTGTGTGTGTGGGGGGTACAGGTCCTGGAAAAGAATGAGAGAGGACCTAGTGAAGGTTGTATTATTATATGGAAAACTGAGAAATGTTATGCATGTAAATTATATATATGTGTGTGTGTGTGTGTGTGTGTGTATATATATATATATATATATAATGTCAAAAATATTTAATGGTTTTAAGAGTTTTTCAGAGGATAAACATAAGATACTTATATTATTTGATATGGACTGGGAGAGGTATGCGGGAAAGTGGGCCCTATCCTAAGGTTCCAGGACTGGGGGAAATATAGGCTCTATAGTGGAGATGTGAGGTTCCTGCTGTCTTAGGGTTCCAAAAGACAATTGATAGTTAATGTTATCATCACATTATTTGGTAATTGGGTTAACTTTGAAAAGTCTTTTTGTTAGAGTTTGCTGTATAGTGCCCAGTATCTTGTATATAGCTGTGCCATTGGTTGCTTCTGACCTACTTGGTCTAGGCTTTTGAGAGAGTCCGCATATCAAATACACAGCCTATATATTAAAAAGACTCAGTCTGCATTTTAAAAACTTCAAGACATACAGTTAATTTCCCCCTCATATTAATTAACTAGTGATTTATATGACTACACTTTACTAAGAGTGTACATAAACACCATTCCCACCACCAAAAGACTGTGACCCATCCCTCCCAACCACTCCCACCCCCCACCAGCCCAGGAAGCCACATGTCCACCCTCCCTCTCACCACAGGGTTTTTACTTTGGTGCCCTACTTTCAATTTAGTCAGATCCTGCTTTTAGTTTCCCTTTCAGATTTTCTTTCTCAACTTCTGTTGATGAGTGGGATCATCCCATACTCATCTTTATATTTCTGACTTAGCTCACTTAACATAATTCCTTCTATCTCTGTCCAAGATCGGTCACAGAAGGTGGGTTCATTGTTCTTGATAGCTGTGATCACAACCTAATCAATGCAACGATTGCCACCTCAACATGCTTCATCTCAGACTGTGTCCAGAGACTTCACGTGTGGAATGACAACCCTTCAGCTTCAGTACTCGGGTGAGACCTTTCCTTTCATAGTATTCTCTAATTCCATCCCAGGTGGTTCACTTTCTAACAAAGTCCCAAAACCTAGATATAGACCAGGTTCTGTGATAGAGCATATGTTCACACGTATTATAGATATAATCTAGGGCAAAATATATACCTGAAAGCAGAAGTACACTAGAGTTTGCAATGAGTACTCCCCCAATACTTCCTCTCCACTATTTGAAGTTTTGAGTCCATGATTGCTCAACAATTTGTTTGGCTTTGTATGTTAACTCTCTTTTCAGCCACCAGGTTCCAGATGCCATCAGGATGCTGGCCAGGCTTCCCTGGACTGAAGACCCCACCAATGTGTCCTGGAGTTCTGCTTCCCCAGATACCCACCCTACTAGGGAAAGAGAGAGGAAGACTGGGAGTATGGACCTACCAGACAACATCCATGTTCAACAGGGAAGCAATTACAGAAGCCTGACCTTCCACCTTCTGCAACCCACAAAGACCCTGGGTCCATGCTCCCAGAGGGATAGAGAATGGGAAAGCTATCAGGGGAGGGGATGGGATGTGGAGATTGGGTGGTGGTAATTGTGTGGAGTTGTACCCCTCCTACCCTATGGTTTTGTTAATTTATTCTTTCTTAAATAAAAAATACATTAAAATACACTTATATAGTAAGCCAGGATTTACAAATATCCTTTTTGAATGGGTTACTTAAAAGATGTAATAATAGATGCCTATTTATCCTTACGACTATGCTCATCCTACAGTAAATACTGAGTCAGTGGTCCAAAACAAAAAACAAACAACAATAAAAAAAAGCACAAACAAAGGCAATGTCCTCTCTTAAAAGGAAAAACTTGAGTAAATAATAAAAACTTTTTTTTTCTAGTATGCGATTAAAATTGGGATTTTTGCTTCATGCGGATGCTTAACCCCTTCATTTATACAGCTGGGACTTTGTTTTGCAGATATGAAAAGGCAACTTGAAAGACTAAGAAGACTGGGTCTTTAAAAAGCACTAACTACATCAGGTCAGTTTTAAAAATTACAAAATCCTAATGCAATGCCCATGTCAATTTAAATGACTTCAGGGGGAATAAGTATGTTTTAAGCATTTGTACTCTTTAGCATAAAGTAAATGAAGCACATCAATAAAAGAATGAATGTGGGCTTCCCTATTCTTAGTTCTGTTCATGTCCTATAATGATAACATATGAGTATGTCCAAAAATAAAAGAACAAGGAAAAAAAGGTCTTTTCTTTATAAGTCATCCTTAGTTCTGTTATCTTTAACTGTATGAGACATATGCAGCGAGCTAGTCTTTCTTCAGAAGAGCAATATTTTCTTTATGAAAATTGCTGAATGCTGATAGTTTGTCTGTAACAAGAATAACCTGTCTAGCACACTGAACAAAAATATCAAAAATCTTTCTTAAACCAAGGGCTAGCAGACAGAGCTATTTGTCAACAATGTGTATTCATTTCCATCAGGTAATCTTTTTAAGTTTTTTTTCCCCCTTATTTTTAGTATGTCTTTTATCAGGCCTCTTAAATCCATGCCTAGAATATCAAATACACTTAAAAAATAGATGTTAAGAAAATAGATGCTTAGTGCTGGATTTGGAGAACAGTGAAGGACTAGGAAAGAACAGAAAGAGTTAATTCTTCCAGTTTTCACATTGGAATAAAGTTAAGAGGCTGCCAATAACATGGGTTATAGTTGCAAAAGCCAAAATTATAAGTAATCCTAAAGGAGAAGAGGAAAATTGTTCCTGACAAGCTGAAATTATTTTATAAAACCTCTTAAGTATTCAGAAATCCTAGGTTGGTCAGGGCATGGAGCTTATTTCAATGTTTAACTCAGCTTGCTTATAAAGAAGGTATCTTGCCCAATATTTGCTTTCCTAAAGAATGATCTTTAACCTTTTTTTTTTTTTTTTTTTTGTTTCTTTTGTTGTTGGCATGGAGATTAAGAAGCACTCCACTAGGTTGATCAATGCATAGTTACATCAACATAACATTTTCAGTCAAGTTCCCAGGAGCCTTCCTTCTGAATCTGTCATTTTGATTCAGATAACTAAATCAGGCTAAGCACAACAATGATAATGGATGACTTGCCTCATTAGCTGGCTCCTGCTGCTTTATGTTGCCAGGAAGCTCTACAATGACTGCCTGGGATCTTGAGAGAGTTAACTGACTTTGAAATAATTTTGGTGCATTTTTCTTGTTATTCTCATCTTGCATTTTGACAGTAATTTTATAGTATGGCATAAATAGCAAATCCATATATTTGAGTTTTCTTTAAATATGTGTCATGTGACTAGTTTTTATAAAGATTAAGCCAACAACAAGCTTAATGTAGAGGACTGTTTAAAATGTCTATCAGTTTCTCTCTTTCATGGTTAATAATATCCGATAGAATTTTACTTAATAGGTTTAACAATATTGGTATGATCTACCTCCCTAAAAGAAAATCAAATTCTGCCATAATGTTGTCCAAGATCTAAAATGATATTTCCATTGAGTTTTAAGAGTCATAGAACTTGAAAAAATGGATAGCAGTTTTTTTGAAAAAAAAAAAAAAGCAAACATCCAATTATTTATAGAAATATTGGTGGATAGAGGAGACTAAACAAACAGGAAATAAAAGCTTTCATGTAGTCATCACAACTTAATTTAAGATATTCATCTTAGAGGCTCATGAAATTAGATATAATTATGCATGTAGCTGAAAACTGTGTACAGAAAAACAAATGGGACTACACAATCAGAAGCAAAAGGAACTGCAATTAGACCACAAGTAATGTTCCAAGAAGAGAATATGTAGGCCAAAAGAAGGGTTGCTCTAAATCAAATATTATTTTAGCAACATTATTACTTTAATATGTTGATCTAACTACCACCAAAAGCTAATCCTTTAAACTAGACTTAGAAAAAGCATCATTTAACTTCCCAAGTATTTTTTGGTATCTTTCTTTTTTTAACACCTGCCTATTTTCTGTAAAAATATTCCAAATAGTTTATGTTTTCAATTTTAAGTACTTCCAGGTATACATATCGTATTTGTTAAATACAAGGCAGTATTGGATATGTTACACAGCTATACAATCTTATTTTAATATATAAAAATCTATGGTGAGTTTAAGTGGCTATGCCTATATTTAGTAATTTGGTCAGTTTTTGTATATAGGCAGCCATATTAATAGATAAAGAATGGAACTCCAGTACCACAGTTGTTCAAAGTGTGGTACTTATAAGTAGATGAACTGGAAAATATTTAGATAATTAGTAGTTTATTCATTATGTTCTATAAAAAAGTCAATTTGATGAGCAGATAGTTGAAACTTATACAGTATTAGCCTATAATTCATCATTATAAAATACTACTTACGAAACTTCATGTTGGCAAAAGGCTTATTTCCTGTGAAACCAAATGTAAATTTTTTCTTGTACTTAAGTGGGTGGAGTCTGCAGGAGAAGCATAAATATAATAGATAACAGGCTTATTCTAATAAATACTATCAATTTTCAAACAAATACTAGATTTTCCAGAATCTAAAGTACCTACCTCTCAGGAATTTCCTTTTTAATATATTAAAAAACAAACCAAAAAAAATTCTCATATGTGGTTAGGTTCTTACTAAAACTGGTTTGTTACTTTTTAAAAATTTTTTTAATATTTATTTTATTTATTTATTCCCTTTTGTTGCCCTTGTTGTTTTTTTATTGTTGTAGTTATTATTGATGTTGTCGTTGTTGGATAGGACAGAGAGAAATGGAGAGAGGAGGGGAAGACAGAGAGGAGGAAAGAAAGATAGACACCTGCAGACCTGCTTCACCACCTGTGAAGCAACTCCCCTGAAGGTGGGGAGCCGGGGTCTGAACCGGGATCCTTTATGCTGGTCCTTGTGCTTTGCGCCACCTGCGCTTAGCCTGCTGCACTACAGCCCGACTCCCCTGTTACTTTTTTTAAGCTGATGACATTGTATCATATTTTGTAGAGAAAGTAAAAACCATTAATTACAAAAGAATTTTAGTCCTTCCCTCCACGAAATTTCTTTCTTTTTGAAAATGTACACGTCCTTCTATCTAATTCTTATGGCCGGAAACCAAATAATTCTCTTTATTTTAGTACTTTCACTTATGCTGTATCCAGGACATTTTCCCATCATACTGGCCTAAGTATGTAGCTATCATTACAATACCAACTTCCCTCCCTTTATTTTTCTTATTTATTATTATTATTATTATTAGCTTTTATTTTATGGTATATACAGAAAGGAAGATGTGTTTGAGGCCTATTTCACTACCATCTTTGTAATTATGTGGTTTTTGTTTATTTTTATTATTGATTTAATAATGATTAACAAGATTGTACAATAATAGGGGTACAATTCTTGCCAACAGAGTTCCATGGCCCATCGCTTCCATTGCAGGCTTCCCTATTCTTTATCCTGCTGGGAGTATGGACCAAAATTCTTTATGGAGGTGCAGAAGGGAAGAGGTTTGGCTTCTGTAATTCTCCACTGGACAAGGATGTTGGAAGGTTAATTCATACTTCCAGCCTGTTTTTGTCTTTCCTTAGTGGAACAGTACTCTGGAGAGCTAAGATTTTGGGACACACTGGTGAGGTCATCTATCTAGGGAAGTCAGGATGGTGTCATAATAATGTCTGAAACTTGGTGGCAGAAAGGTGGTAAGATATAAAACAGGAGAAATTGTTTAAAAAACAGGAAACCAAAGGTAGGAATATAGCAGATAATATTAAAGGTCTTATGTTGGAAGAAGATAGGAAGTCTTTTTTGTTTTTATAATCTGGTTCAAATATTCACAGGGACACTGAACATGCTCTGACCCCAGTCACTAAAGAAAATGAAATTAGTAAATCCAGTACATATATATATATATATATTATAGTATATGTCTGACATATACAATTTTATGAATTTAAATAGTTCATATTGATTTGCTACACAGTGATATATATATATATAGTCATTATTTAAATTTCATCGTATTTGAACTCTAAAGTGCATGTTTCCTACCTGATATTCATCTCTTTACTTCCACATACTTTTCTCTGATTTTAACTAGTACCAGCTTATTCTGAATGTATTCCCACATTGGTGATTGCTTTTGTTCTGTTTTTATGATTCTACATTCTCTTTACTAACTCTAGTGTCTGTAGTTTTTCAGAAATTTAACATAAACTTTCTTTATTTAATATTCCTAGGTAATCTAATCCATTCTTATAGCTAAATATATCTATGTGCCAGCACTGCCTGTTAGGCCTATGGTAGAAGCCTGCATGTGTTTATATAATTTGAGTTGGTTGGAGTGCATGATGTACATTTCTGAGATTCACATGGACCTGGCTGGTGCTGTTGCTTACATAAGAAGGACAGAGAGTTTCACATGAGAGAGAAAAAAGAGAGAGAACTTATTTATGCATATGCTCAACCAGTGATCAAACTGAGAGCCCCAGGCATGTGAGTCATATATTCTACCACAGCTTGAGCTATTTCATCAGACACACTTTAAAAAAATTATATAATGTATAGATGAGGGGTTAGCTCATTGATTTCCATATATTTGCTATTATTAACATGCATTTTAAATTTATAACTATTTCCTAGACACAGTTTTCAATATATCACAATTATAATTTTGGAATTATTATAATTTGATGATGATTCAAAGTTGCTAAATGATATATTTTTTATATTTCAAATTACCTATCAATTACACTAGAATTTGAGATACCATTGTATCTTTTTCCTCGTGTGTAATTTTAATTTAATACCATTTGGCATGAAACCTGCAAAATATCTGTATCTTGTAAGGGTATAATGAAAATCACGTCAATTTTTAAATAAGGAAATTCAGCTACAAGTCGCTTCATATAGTATCTTCATGCTATACTTTATAGTATATACTTCTTTGATTACAGTCTTATTATAGTCTTTGGTTCAGGCTTACCTTGTTCATACTATTTGAATATATATTGGCTTTATAGTACTATTTTTGTTAGAGCTGCTTGACATCCCTCTACCTCCAGACAAGAAGAAAACAACATTTACTGTTTCCTGAAATTGCAGGTGACATTGTCAAAACATCTAGAGCTTTCTTCTATTATACTTTTCACAGCTCTACTAGGGCTGAAGTCTGCAACTCTACAGTTGACTAAGCAGCCATCTGAATGATGAAATGGTAATCTAACATATGTCTATATACCATCATGCTCTACAGATAATACTTATCTAATGTTTTATTACCTTTAACTAATATATTAGCATTGAAGAAGAGACACCACAACTTACTACAGTAAATATATAATTTATAGCATGTGTTAGTTATCATTTGCAACTACAAGTTATTCTAATACAGTCAGTAGGTAAATCAAAGGATTATCCTGGTCATCCATTGTTAAACCCTGAGCAGACTATTTATCATTATTTTGTAAAGTCATTAGAATGCAAAGGGAATTATTAGCATTGGCTGTCCTCAATTTTAGAACTTTAGCCAAATATCACACAGATGTATGATGTATGAATTATCCTAATGTGTAATAATATTTTACTTACTGCTTCTGTCATAGTAATGTAAAGTTCTACAAAATTTTATAACAAGTAATTTAAGAGAATGCAGAACTCATAATGTTCACTAATAATGTGATATTAAATATACCAATTTATTATCAATATTAAATACATTAAACAGAAAACAGACATAAAAATGATCTTGAGTATATTTTTGTAAAACTTAACTAAATACATAAGAATTTGGTACAAGAGAAAATAACTATAAATATGTAAGTACATGAAATATTTCCCCTGGGAGGGTGCCTGTTTTTGTTCAAGCCATTGATAACACCACATAATAAGTGCTATAGCAAAGCTTTGTAACACCTCAACCTTCCACAATGATAACTATTATAATTTTCACAAAGACTTAGAGATAGTCTTGCCTTTTTATTTTTTCAAGTTCATTTGTTTTAATCCTCTATATTCTACATATCATACAGTAGTTGTCTTTTAATTCTTTACTTATTTTGTTTAGTATAACCACCTCCTGTTCCATCTAATTTTGTCTCAAAGGGCATAACATCAACTTTTAAATTTATAATATAAATATATAATATATATTATATTATATAATATATAATATATAATAGTCTCTCACTATTGAATATATGTTATATAATTTCTTCATCCATTTGTCTGTCCATAGGCAGTTTGATTGCTTTAACTCCTTGGCAACTGTGAATTAAGCAGCTATGTACATATGGTGCATATGTGTCTTTCAGTTAGTACTTTCATGCTCTTTAAATATTTTCCAGAAAGTATTACTGCTGGATCACAAAGCATTGCCACTTTTATTTGTTTAAGGACTCTGCATACTGTTTTCCAAGAGGTCTGCACTAGTATGCATTCCCACCAACAGTGCAATACAGTTCATTTTTCTCCATAATCCTGCCAACATTTATTTCATGGTTTCTTGATGAAGGCCATTCTCACAGGTGTGAGGTAGAATCTCATTGTTCCAATTTTCATTTATTTAATGATAAATGAAATGGAGCATCTTTTATAAGTCTCAGGGCCAACTCTATCTTTTTTAGAAAACTGTCTATTCCGATCTTTTACTTACTTTTTAACTGATTATTTGTTTTTTTGTTGTTGTTGAGCCACGTGAGTTTTTTAATTTTGTTAGTATTATTAGTAGTTTAATAGTGATTTCAAATATTATAATATAGTATATACTTACAAAAAGAAAAAAAGATAGCATACACTCACCACCAAAACTTGGTAGACGACCACCATACTTATCCAAGATTATGGTTGAGTACACATGCTACAATTATCATAGACCCAGGTTGAAGCCCCTAGCCCCCACTTTCAAGGGGGAGGCTTCATGAATGGTGAAGGCAGCAGTGCTGCAGGTATCTTTTTCTTTCTTTCTTTATTTCTCCTTTGCTCTTAGTTTCTCTCTATCCTTGTCCAAAGTAAAATAAAATAAAAAATTATTTTCTAAGGATAAGACAAACAGGGGCCAGGTGGTGGTGCATCTGGTTAAGTGCACACATTACAAAGAGTAAGGTCCTGGGTTCAAGCTCCTGGTTCTCATTTGATGACGGGAAACTTCATGAGTGGTGAAGTAGGACTGCAGGTGTCTCTCTATCTCTCTCACTCTCTATCTCCCCTTCTCTCTCAATTTATGTCTGTCTTTATCCAATAAATTAAATAAAATTTAAAAAATTAAAAATATTAAGACAAATAGACTTTTTTCATAAGTTCATATATTTCAATGCTTTATATTCCATGTGAGTGAAACTATTCAGCAGTTGTCTTTTATTGCCTTGCTTCACTATGAATAATCACCTCCAGTTCTATCCATTTTTTTTCCTGAAGAAAATAACAACTTCTATTTCATTGTCAAGTAGTACTCGATTGAATACATCTCCCATAACTTCTTTACTCAGTCATCTGTAGTTATATATTTAGATTGCTTCCTTATTTTGCTACTGTGAATAAAGCAACTATGAGCTTGGGAATGCATATGTCCCTTTTAATTAGTACTTCCATATCTTTTGGGTAAATACCTAAGAGTGATATTGCTAAGTCATAAGGTATTTCCACATTTACTTAGTTAAGGATTCTTCATACTATTTTCGTAATGTTTATAACAGTTTGCATCTCTACCAGCAATATAACATAAAGAGTTTCTCTTTTGCCACATCTCTGATAACAGTTATCTTTTCCTGTTTTGTAGATGTTGATCATACTCACTATTTTAAAGTGAAATCTCAATGTCTTTTTAAATTTGTAATCCTCTCATAAGTATTTTACTGTTTTTAAAGAAAAAGTAAGCTTTTTTATATCTAGGAAGAAAAACTCCCACCAAAATACCAAACTACTTAATTTCAAACTTTACTATTATTAAAAGGAAATAATAAAACTAAATCTACAGAGTATAACAATATTGATAAAGGCCAATGTTATATAGTCAGAAAATATATGTATGGTGTTTAAATTCTTTTAAAAAATGGGGAAATATACTTAATAAAATTATCAACCTTCAGGAGTCGGGAGGTAGCACAGAGTGTTAAGCACACATGAGAAAAGTGCAAGGAACATTGTAAGGATCCTGGTTCGAGTCCCCAACTCCCCACCTGCAGGGGAGTCACTTCACAAGTGTTAAAGCAAGTCTGCAGGTATCTTTCTCTCCCCCTCTCTGTCTTCCCCTCCTCTCTCCATTTTTCTCTGTCTTATCCAACAATAACGACAATAATAACTACAATAAGACAAGGGCAACAGAAGGGAATAAGTAAATAAATTTTAAAAATTATCAGTTGACTAAAACATAAAATAGAAATTAATTATGAGGAATGGAAATAACATTGCTTGAAAAGAATGTAAACAAACAGAAAATAATAGTTCAAATCAAGATAATAACAGAATAAAATATTGAAGAAGGATAGCTTTAAAATAAAAATCATTTCAGAAAACACTAGGAAAATATTTACTAAACCAGTGATGCAAGTATCAACAAAAAATGAGGAAGTGGTGATTTATTTTTTTAATCTTCATTTATTTATTGGATAGAGACAGGCAGAAATAGAGAGGGGAGGAGGAATATAGGAAGGGAAAGAGACAGAGAGACACCTGCAGCCCTGTTTCATCACTCTTAAAGCTTTCCCCTTGCAGGTGGGGACCAGGGGCTCGAACCTGGGTCCTTGTGCACTGTAACATGTGTGCTCAACCAGATGCGCCCCCACCTGGCCCTAGTGGTGATTCATTTAAACAGCTTGACAACTTGATACACATAAATTAGGAGAGGGAAAGAAGACGGGGGGGGGGGGGAAATTCTTGAGCATTCTTTTTCCTATGGATTATATCTTCAAAATTTATCAATCAAATCACATTACACATTATCTTTAGAATTATATGTAGCTATAATATGATAAAACTACATACTATTTTTATAACTTTCAAAAATAAAAAGGAAATTAAGTGCTGATTATAATCACAGAACTGAATGATGCTGCTATAATCATATGCAATATTAAATAATGGAATTTTAAGTCATTATAATAAGTAAAAGTCAAAAGAAATGGTAGAAGCAAGGTAAATAGCATTAATTGACTTAATGTATATTTAAAGTCAGGGAAAAAAAAAGATAGCTCATGCTTGCAGATTAAAAATTCAATCCCAGATACCATGATATGTAAGAGAAAAGTAATTATGTATTTATTCATTCATTCACTCATTAATTATTTCTTGTTTTTATTTCTTTATTGGGGGATTAATGTTTTAGTCGATATTAAAATACAATAATGTATACATTCATAACATTGTCCAGTTTTCCACATAACAATTCAACCCCCATTAGGTCCTAATCTATTATCATGTTCCAGGACCCAAAACCTCCCCCTCACCCCAGAGTCTTTTACTTTGGTGCAATACAACAACTCCAGTCAAAGTTCTGTTTAGTTTTTTGCCTTCTGACCTTGTTTTTAACTTCTGTCTATGAGTGAGATCATTCCATATTTATCCTATTGTTTCTGACTTATCTTAATGTGATATCTTCAAGCTCCATCCAAGATCCGGTAAAGAAGATGAATTCACCATTTATTTATTTTTTTTTAGTTGTTACTTATAAAATAGAAATATTGAAAAGATCATAGGATAAGAGAGGTACAGTTCCTACCACAAGAACTCCATATCCCATCCCTTCCCTTGAAAGCTTTCCTATTCCTTATCCCTCTTGGAATATGGAGCCAGGTCAATATGCAGAAGATGGAAGGTCTTCTGTAATAACTTCCCTACTGAATATAAGCATTGACAGGTCAATCCATACTCCCAGCCTGTCTCTATTTCCCTAGTGGGGCAGTATTCCATTGTGTATATATACCACAGCTTACTCAGCTCCTCATCTGTTGCTGGACACTGGGGTTGCTTCCAGGTTTTGGCTATCACAAATTGTGCTGCTATGAACTTAGGTATGCACAGATTTTTTTGGATGGGTATGTTTGGTTCCTTAGGATATATCTCCAGGAGACGAATTACAGGGTCATAGGGAAGGTCCACTTCTAGCCTTATAAGAGTGTCCCATAATGCTCTCCATAGGGGTTGGACCAATTAACATTCTCATGAGCAGTGCAGGAGGCTTCCTTAGTCCCCACAACCTGTCCAGCATTTGTTGCAGCTACCTTTTCTGATGTATGACATTCTCACGGGAGTGAAATGGTATCTCATTGTTGTCTTTATTTACACTTCTGTGACAATCAACGACTTGGAGCATTTTTTCATATGTTTGTTGGTCTTTTGAATCTCTTCTATGGGGAATGTTGTGTTCATATCTTCTGCCCATTTTTGGATGGGGTCCTTTGTTTTCTTGTTGCTGAGTTTGGTGAGCTCTTTATATATTTAGGTTATAGTCTCTTGTCTGTTATATGGCATGTAGAAAGCTCCCATTTTGTGAAAGGTCTTTTTGTTTAGGTGGTTGTTTCTTTTGTTGTGCAGAAGCTTTTAATTTGATGTAGTCCCATTGGTTTATTTTTTATTTAATGTTCTTTGTAATTGAGTAGTATTATTTTAAACAAACAAGCAGACAAACAAAAACCTTAATATGTGAAGATAAGAAATGAAATACGTTTAAGAACCTAACACATATAATTTTATTGTTAAGTGTATGATAGCAGTAAATAAAACTTCTAGGATTATCTGATTAGGTAATATGCACCCACCTTCATGCTCAAAAAAACAAAACAAAACAAACAAAAAAGCTAGCAAGCAAACATACTAGAAATCTAAGAAATAAATTATTTAAACTTAATGAAATGCAACAGAAAGTTGATCGAGGAGTAAAAAATTATGAAGACAAGATTCCTGAAAGGAAAACTCTAAATTGTGAACCTAACATTTGGAATATACTTCTTCCCAACTTTCACTGCCCCATCCTATGGAATGAAAACATATTAGGGGTGAGATGTTTTGAGAATACCTATAGTGGAAAGATGGAAAATCATGTCCATATCTCACAAAATGTACTATTAAACCACTAAACCCTGATAAAATGAAAAAAGAAAAAAAAGGAGTCTGACGGTAGCGCAGCTGATTAAGCATATGTGGTACAAAGCCCAAAGACCGGCATAAGGATCCTGGTTCAAATCCCTGGCTCCCCACTGCAGAGGAGTCACTTCACAGACATTTCTCTGTCCTATTCAACAATGATGATATCAATAACAACAACAATAATAATTACAACAATAAAATAAGGGCAACAAAAAGGGATAAATAAATAAAGTTTATAAAAAATAAAGAGAACATAAAGGGGTTAAAATCCTTATGGAGGATTTAGTGGTAGTGAAGGTCCATCACTGAGGACTACAAACAACATCCTTTTGGTTGGAAGACGTTCAAGAGAAAAGAATCAAATGCAATGTCACCAGCTCTCTATCTCTGTCATCTGACTCAAAACATTGTCATACTATACGTTGTCATATTATACGGTATGGGAATGATTTGATGGAGAAAAACCTTTAATCCTAAGGTTATATACTTTAGTAACACTTTTCCTTTTGTACAACAGAATAGAGCTCAGAGTTCTATTTTACTCTGTGACCCTTGGATAGATAAGCCACACAAGTTCTATTTCACGTTTGGTACTACATTATAATTAATCAAAGTTAAAGGAAAACAAGTCAGTTTCTTTTATGTACTACTGTCCTTCCAATTGCTCAAAATTCATATGAGGTCAGTGACTACTGTTTCTAAATTGCAAGTAGAAAATATATTCAGGTCTATTGATGGTATATATATGGGATAGAAAACTCAGAAAAATTGCTGCCAACTGTATCCTGGTAAACTTGGTGGTGAGATTGATGTTCAGACATATCATAGGATGATAAATTGTACCTATATGAAAAGTTTGTCTTGCAAAATCATTATTTTTCTAATCAAGCATAATTTTAAAAAAAACAAACAGAAAAAAGCACATAGATCTGTTGTAGAGGACATAGTACTATGTCTTCCTGGACAAAACCAGAGTGTCTCTCCCATATTGGTTCATCACAAAAAGTTCTACAAAGAATCAGTGACCCTGTGATTCAAGCAAAACAAGAAAGAGACATAGCTTATACACACACACACACACACACACACACACACACACACACACACACACGAAGGTAACCAAAGAAAATGTCTACTTGCTATTTTTTCTATTACCTCTTATATGCCCAAGAGCTTTGTTCCTGCTTCCCCCCCACCCCACCCAGTCCCCTGTAGTATATGTTGGTAAATAGAAATCACCCTGGAACTTATGCAAAGACTAATAGATAATTCTATACTGTCCATGTGACTGTGAGCCCATGACACTACTCACTCTAATTTATACCTAACAGCTTAGTTCCTTTATGGACCTTCATTGCCTGGGATGCAGTATGAAGAACTATAAGAAAAAATCTCAAAGAAGGTTCTTTAGATTTTTACAGAAATAGTTCTATAAAGATGTGGGTCGGGAGTCTGGGGATAGTGCAGCTGGTTAAGCGCACGTGGTGCAAAGCACAAGGCCAGCCATAAGGATCCCGGTTCTAGTCCCGGTTCCCCACCTGCAGGGGAGTCGCTTCACAGGTGGTGAAGCAGGTTTGCAGTTGTCTGTCTTTCTCTCCCCCTCTCTGTCTTCCCCTGTTCTTTCCATTTTTCTGTCCTTTCCACCAATGACGATATCAATAACAACAATAATAACTACAGCAACAATAAAAAACAACAAGGGCAACAAAAAAGAAAATAAATAAATTTTTAAAGATCTTTTAAAAAAAGATGTGGGTCAAGACTATTTTATTTGCCATTTACTAAATTTTATTTATCTGACTAATACTAATGATCTACATGCATGTATATTAATATAACTGCATATATGAGGGGGTAGATATGTATGGGGACTGACCTACTGGTATTTCAAAATTAATTCAATTTTTTTTTACTGTTATCACTGCGTTTTACTTCTCCAGGATAACTTTTTATATAGAAATACAGAGAAAAGGTACCAGGCAGTGACACATCTGTTAAAGTATATACATTATAGTGAGCAATGACCAAGGCCTCTCTCCTTCTCTCTCAATTTTATCTCTCTTTAAATAATAATAATGAATAAATAAACAAATAAATAAACTAAAATTAAAAACAAAACCAAATAATAATAATAATTTGAAACAGGAGAGTAGTAGTGTCCCAAAAAAGGAAGCACTAACTTACACTGATTCTTAGATTTCAACATATATTTAATAATTAAGATTTGGACTATTCAGAATACAGTTTGAAAGCTTAAAGTTGTTGTTATAACACATTTAAAAATTATTTTATTCATTGACACATTTAAAATTTATTTTATTCCTATGGATGAATTGTTTCATAAGACATAAGGTAATTGTACATGCAAATACAAGTTAATAAGTAACAGTTCAATCTAATTCATTACAAGCTCAATCAAGGAATTTAAGTTAGTTGAGAGCTGACAGTTTTGAATGCAAAGGATTTGTCTTTACATATTTTAACTAATTAAAATTGTAATTATTCAGTACTTTCCCTTTTTAAGCACTTAAAAACACACTTTAAGTAGATTTCTTCTGGAGAATAGCAGTAAGTGATCATCAGTCACATTCCTCAAATTAAAAAAAATGGAGTAATGAAATTTATTGATGGTTTCCCTTCTGTATTATGCTTCTGTTAACATTGCTGAAACTTTCCAATAGAATCTGAAAATGCTCCAAGAATGTTGCATTCAATTATCTCTCTTATTCTTTAAAACTATTTAAGAATGTGTGTGCATATTTTATTAAAATAATTAGAGAACCATAAAATATTAAAGAATATGTATGTGGATATTTGTGAACATAAATAACAATAACCTTGCTCTTTCAGAAGGAACTTGATAATGGTGAGATTTATGTTGTTCCTAACTCAGAATTTTCCTTATTTTCCTTTAATTGGACACATCAATTGGAAATATGCTAAAGAGAGTGCTACATGTTGGAATAGCATTAATTTACAGTTCTTAGACTGCTCATGAATTCATAAAGATACAAATATTACTCAAACTGAGAAGAATAGATTCTTAAATCCCATTAATACAGATTGAATTATTTCTTAAATGTTATAACTAGTCAGCAACATTAAAAAAAAAAGACCCCATCCAAAAATGGGGAAAGGAATGAACAAAATATTCACCAAAGAAGAGATCCAAAAGACTAATAAATATGTGGAAAAGTGCCCCAAGTCACTGATTGTCAGAGAGATGCAAATAAAGACAACAATGAGATATCATTTCACTCCTGTGAGAATGTCATACATCAGAAAAGGTAGCTGCAACAAATGCTGGACAGGTTGTGGAAACAAAGGAACCAATTGTCCAACAACAGATGAGTGGCTAAGGGAGGTGAGGTATATATCCACTATGGAATACTACTCAACTATTAAAAGTGGTGATTTCACTTTCCTCACTTCATCTTTGATGGAGCTTGAAGGAATAATTTTTAGTGAGATAAGTCAGAAAGAGGATGAATATTGCATGACCTTACTCATAGATAGAAGTTGAGAAATATTACCATGACTTTAACCTGACTTCCCTGGGCAGATGACCTTACCAATGTGTCCTGAAACTACACCTCCACATAGCCCTACCTCACTAGGGAAGTTAGAGGCAAAATGGGGGTCTGTATTAGCCTGCCAATGCCCATATCCAATGTAGAATCAATTACAGAAGTCAGACCTCCTACTCACTTTCTGCACCCCATAAAGAATTTTGGGCAATACTCCCAGAGGGATAAAGAATAGGGAAGCTTCCAATGGAGGAGATGGGATATGACATTCTGGTGGTGGAACAGTATCCCTCTTATCCCACAATTTTATTAGTCATTATGACATCAATAATAATAATTTTAAAAAGTTGAAAATAAGAAAGCACAAAACCAGAATTGGACTGTGTTTGGTGTATTACACCAAAGTAAAAAACTCTGGGTTGATGGGGAACTGGGGAAGGGTTCAGGTCCTGGTATATGATGGTAGAGGAGGACCTAGTGGGGGTTGAACTGTTATGTGAAAAACTGAGAAATGTTACATATGTCAGACTACTGTGTTTTATTGCTGACTATAAACCATTAATCTCCTCAAAAGAGAAGGGTAAATTATAGCTTGTAATTTATATAAGGAAATATTAATCTTTTAAAGTGCTTATCAGTGATAGTTTTTTATGTAATCAGTATGACACTCATGTTTTATAAAACATAGATAATATTGATTTTGGAAATATTTACTTGGTCAGAGCAACAGCGCGAGCTGCTACACCACGCATGCCTGAGGACCTAGAGGCCATACATTCAATGCCCTACACTAGTTTACATTACAACTTGTCCTTTCTCTTCCTTGCATCCTCTGTCATTCTCTTCCTCTCACAAACAAGTAAATTAATTTTTGAAAATGTTAGGTGAATCATTTTTAATGGATCAGCTCACCTAGAAAAGAGTACCTGGAAATAAGTCAAAGCATCATGCATTGGACCAATCTGAAACACTATGAGTAGCACAGCAGTGCAAGTGTCTATACTTTTCTGTCTCCCTCTTTGTCTCTTTATATCTGAAACTGAAAGGTAAAATAAAATAGTCTACCATTTAAATATAACACAGCTATCTCAGCTATACATCTGTTGTTGGGCACCTGGTTTGCTTCCAGGTTTTAGCTATCACAAATTGTGCTACTATGAACATAGGTACACACATATCTTTTTTGATTGGGTATTATAGAGTCCTTAAGATATATCCCCAGGAGAGAAAATACTGAATCATATGGGAGGTCTATTTCTAGCCTTGGGAGAGTTCTCCAGACTGTTCTCTACAGAGGTTGGACCAATTTGCATTCCCACCAGCAGTGTAGGAGGGTTCTTTTGTCCCCACAACTTCTCCAGCATTTGTTGCTGCTGTCATTTTTGATGTATGACATTATTACAGGGGTGTGGTGATATCCAATATTGTCTTCATTTGTATTTCTCTGACAATCAGTGACCTGGAGCAATTTTTCATATGTTTGTTAGCCTTTTTGATTTCTTCTGTAGTGAATATTCCATTCATATCCTCTGCCCATTTTTGGATGGGGTCATTTGATTTTTTTGTTGCTAATTTTGGTATGTTCTTTATATATTTGGGATATTAGCTTCTTGTCTGAATTGTGGCATGTGAAGAGCTCCCATTTTGTGAGGTAATGGTTTCTTTTGCTGTGCAGAAGAAACCATTTGATGTAGTTCCATTGATTAGTTTTTGTTTTAGTCTTTCCTGCAATTAGGTTTGTGTCACCAAAGATATCCCTGAGGTTTAGATGCAAAAGTATTCAACCAATATTTTCCTCTATGTACTTGATATTTTCTGGCTTAACATCCAGTTCCTTCATCCATTTGACTTTTGTTTCTGGTGAGATAAAGTGGTTTAGTTTCATTCTTCTGCATGTTTCATCCCAGCACAATTTATTGAAGAGAGCCTCCCTCCTCCAGTTAATACTTTGGGCCACCTTATCAAAAATTAGATGTCCATAGGTGTGAGGGTATATTTCTGGGCTTTCAATTCTATTCCACTGGTCTATGGACCTATTTTTGTTCCAGTACCATCCTGCTTTGTTTATGATGACCTTTTAATATAGTTTGAGATCCAGAATACTATACAGCAATTAAGAACAATGAACCCACCTTATCTGACCCATCCTGGAGGAAGCTAGAAGGAATTATGTTAAGTGAATTAAGACAGAAAGACGAAGATGAATATGGGATGATCCCACTCATAAACAGAAGTTGAGAAAGAAGAATAGAAAGGGAAACTAAAAGCAGAATTTGACTAGTTTAGAAAAGGGCACCAAAGTGAAAATCTCTTGGTGGAGGGTAAGGGTAGATGTTCAGCTTCACTGAGGGGTGAGGGCTGGGGAGGGTGAGGAGGGACACATATTTGGTGTGGGAATGGTGTTAATATTCACTCCTATTAACTTATAGTCTCAAAAATTACTATTTAATTTATAAGAGAAGGGAAGAATGGATCGAATGTCTCAAACTTTTTTTTGCATAAACCATAGCTCTGAGCATATGTTCCTTCAATTTAATCACTTAAGACTTCAAATAAGTAATCAGATGAATTTTAACAGTGGGCTCAAATGGTTAATAACTTTCTAATAATGACTTGTTATTTGAAATATTAAATCTGCTAAATGCTAAGACCAGGGAGAACAAAAGCAACAGATACTGTTACTTTATAAGATACAGCTATGAGTAAATAGCATAAAAGGACATAAATTATGGCCAGGTCTCATATGCTTCAGCAAATCCTAAGAATAGGATTTTCAAAGTTACCCCAATTGTCAAATGATTTGGTTATAACTATAACTATTGTTTTATTAAACCCTAAGACAGCAGGAAACTTCCCCTTTCTCTATAAAGCCCATATTTCTCCCAGTCCTGAAACCTCTAGGGTGAGACTTACTTTCCTGCATGCTTCTCCCAATTTTTGCCAGCTGATACTGCAACTGCTGATCCTAACCTAATCAACACAACTAGTACTGCCTAGGCATGTTTCACTTCAGACTGCTCCAGAGATGTCAGGCATGGAACGTGAACCCACCAGCTTCATTACTCTGGTGAGACCTTTCCTAGCTGATAGGATTCCTTCAATAAATACATTTCAGGTGGTACACTTCTTAACGAACCTCAAAACCTAGATATAGACCAGGTCCCATGCGATAGGACATATGTACACATGTATCCACAAATTAGGGCAAAATACATACGTTAGCAAAACTGCACAGTGAGTCAATAAATGTAGCAAGCAAGTAGAATGACCTAAAAAGACATCATAAAGTACCTAATGAAATAGTTTCTACTTAGAACTAGATACCCTTCACACATACCTTCTATTGCACATCCCTCAATCACTCCAAAGCTGACCTTGTCAGACAAAGTAAGGACTATAAAAGCTGAATAAGGGAAAGAGACTTTAATGAAGACTCTTTAGTCACTATCAGGCCACCCCACTACCTGGGCCCCTAGTTAGGGAGTCCTGGCAATCCCACACAGACATGATGGGCCCACACCTCTACCAGGTCCCTCTCATGACTGTCACTGGTCATCTCCATCATAAACAACATAATGGACCCCTCTTTGGGTCCTTGTTGGACCTGGCCCTCAATGTGAATCAACAATGGTAGGTAATGTTCCATTCTCTGAAGGGAGGTTCAATAGCACACTCTGCCAATCACCCAAGGATGATGGGCCCTGAAATTGGCACAGCCTGGAATGTTCCTAACCATGACCATGGAATGTAGGCTCAGACCTACAGGGATGTCGAGGTTCATAGGCTCATGTGCTGACTATGGGCCCCAGATCAAATCGATGGGGTTTACAGTTATTTATATATTTATATATTTTCCCATATTTGGGAATTACTGTCTTACCTAATTCATCTTTCTAGTCCTTTTTTCAACTATGACACCATCCTCCCAGACAATAGTTTTAAGTCATCTGCACATTTTATGTCAATCGCAGACAAAAACTAGTTGGGTCATGGGCCTCCTGGAATATAACTAAAATAAGCCTACTAGCTTTTGCCAAAACAGAGACCCCAAAGCTCCATCCGCAATATTCTTGCCTTTAGTATCATGATTAGTCAAGAATTTTCTCTGCTTTCTATTTTAACTCTTTTTCACTCACCAGATTAAAGAATAGGAACACTATCAGGGGAGGGAATGGGATATGGAGTTCCAGTGGCGAGAATTATACCCCTCTTATCCTATGGTCTTGTCAGTGTTTCCATTTTATAAATAAAAACTTTAAAAAATATCCTCTGTAATCCTTTTTGGACCTGTACTCTACCCTGCATCCATCTCAGAGTCTTTGACTTTGGTGCAATACACCAACACTAGTTCAGGTTCTACTTGTGTTTTCTCTTCTGATCTTGTTTTTCAACTTCTGCCTGAGAGTGAGATCATCCCATATTCCTCCTTCAGTTTCTGACTTATTTCACTTAACATGATTTCTTCAATCTCCATACACCATGAGCGTAAAATGGTGAAGTCACCATTTTTAATAGCTGAGTAGTATTCCATTGTGTATATATACTACAACTTGCTCAGCCACTCATCTGCTGTTGGGCACCTGGGTTGCTTCCAGGTTTTGGCTATTACAAATTGTGCTACTAAGAACATAGGTATACACAAATCTTTTTGGATGGGTGTGTTAGGTTGCATAGGATATATGTCCATGAGAGGAATTGCAGGATCATAGGGTAGGTCCATTTCTAGCCTTCTGAGAGGTCTCCAAACTGCTCTCCACAGGGATTGGATCAATTTACATTCCCACCAGCAGTGAAGGAGCTTTCCTTAGACCCCACAACCTCTCCAGCATTTGTTGCTGTTACCTTTTCTGACATATGACATTCTCACAGGAGTGAAGTGGTATCTCACTGACGTTTTTATTTGCATTTCTCTGACAAAAAAAGACTCAGAGCATTTTTTCCATGTGTTTCTCAGCCTTTTGGATCTCTTCTGTGGTGAATATTCTGTCCATGGCCTCTCCCAATTTTTGGATGGGGTTATTTGTTTTCTTGTTGTTGAGTTAGGCAAGCTCCTTATATATTTTGGTTATTAGCCTCTTGTCTGATTTATGGCATGTAAAGATCTTCTCCATTTCTGTGAGGGATCTCATTGTTGGGATATTGGTTTCTTTTGCTGTGCAGAAGCTTTTTAATTTGATGTAGTTCCATAGGTTTATACTTGACTTAGTCTTCTTTATAACTGGATTCGTTACATTAAAAATGTCTTCAAAATTTATGCAGAAGAGTTCTACCAATATTTTCCTCTAAGTACCTAATAGTTTTTGATCTAACATTCAAGTCCTTGATCCACTTGAAATTTACTTTTTTGTTTGGTGAAATACAGTGGTTAAGTTCCATTCTTCTGCATATTTCAACCCATTTTTCTCAATACAATTTGTTGAAGAGACTCTGCTTTCCCCATTTAATAGTCTGGGTACCTTTGTCAAAGATCAGATGTCCATAGGTGTGGGGGCTTACTTCTGGGCTCTCAAATCTATTCCACTGATCAGTGTGTCTATTTATGTTCCAGTACCAAGCAGTTTTGATTACAATGGCCCTATAACACAATTTGACATCTGAGAGTGTGATGCCTCCAGTTTTGATCTTTCTTCTCAGGATTGTTTTGGCAATTCAAGGTATTTTCTGGTTCCAGATAAACATTTGTAGCATTTGTTCTATTCTTCTAAAAATGCGGTTGGGATCTTGATGGGAGAGCATTAAATCTGTATAAGTCTCTGGGCTGTATATTCATTTTGATGATGATAATACTTCCAACCCATGAACATGGAATATACTTCCACTTCTTTGTGTCTTTTTTAATTTCCTTGAGTAGTGACTCATATTTTTCAGTACACAAGTCTTTCACTTCTTTGGTTAGGTTTATTCCTAGATATTTTATTGCTTTTGTTTGCTATAGTAAAAAGAATTGACTTCTGGATTTCATGTTCTTCTAATTTAGTGTTTGCATAAAGGATTGCCACTGACTTTTGAATGTTAATTTTGTAGCCTGACCTTATTGTATTGCCTGATGATTTCCAAAAGCTTTTTGCTGGATTCCTCAGGTTTTTCTATGTATACAATCATGTTGTCTGCAAAGACAGAGAGTTTGACTTCTTCTCTTCTAACCTGTATCCCTTATTTCCTTGCTCCTGCCTGATTGCTGTGGCAAGAACTTTCAACACTATGTTGAATAGTAATGGTGATAGTAGGCACCCCTGTCTAGTACCTGAGCTAAGGGGAAATTATTCCAGTTTTTCACCATTGAGTATTATGTTGTCTGTAGCTTTGCTATATATAGACTCCACTGGCTTCAGAAATGTAATATCTATTCTCATTCTTTGTTTTGTTCTAATCATAAAAAGATGTTGTATTTTGTCAAAAGCTTTCTCTGCATCTATTGATATGACCATGTGGTTTTTGTTTTTGCTTTTATTGATGTGGTGGATCACATTGATTGATTTACATATATTAAACCAACCTTGCATCCCTGGGATAAACCCCACTTGGTCATGATGAGCAATCTTTTTAATATACTGCTGTATCTGGTTGACTAGAATTTTGTTCAATATTTTAGCATCTATGTTCATCAAAGATATTGGTTTGTAGTTTTATTTTTTGGCTGTGTCCCTGTCTGCTTTTGGTATCAGAGTGATGTTGGCTTCATAGAAGCTGGAAGGGATATTCCAGTGTCCTCAATCTTCTGGAAGACTTTTAAAAGTAGAGGTATTAACTCTTCCGTGAAGATTTTGTAGAATTCATTTGTAAAACCATATGGTCCAGGACTTTTATTCTTGGGAAGGTTTTTGATAACTGTTTCATTTTTGTTGACTGTGATGGGCCTGTTAATATTATCTAGTTCCTCTTTATTTAGTTTTGGAAGTTCATAGGTATCTAGGAAATTGTCCATTTCTTCCAGGTTCTCTAGCTTGGTGGCATGGAGTTGTTCATAAAAGCCTCTCATGATATGTTAAATATCTGTAGAGTCTATTGTGACATCTCCTCTTCATTTACAGTATGATTATTTGGGACTTCCCCCTTTTTCGTTTTGCAAGTCTGGGTAAAGGTTTCTCGATTTTGTTCACACTTTCAAAGAACCAGCATTTACTTTCATTGATCTTTTGTATGGTTTTCTTATTTTTCATGTTATTTATTTCTGTCCTAACTTTAGTTATTTCTGTCCTTTTGCTTGAGATTAGTGGTTGTGTTCTGGTAAAAATAAATAAATAAATAGTATGTGTGTGTGTGTGTGAATTTATAATTTTAGTGTTTTGGTATAGTATATATTACAAATAATATATAATGTAGATATAAATAAGAAGTATAAGGAAATATGAGGATTCACATATATTTATAAATTAGAAATACAATTAAAAATTTTCCATGAGTGGCCAGATAGTGGTGCTCCTGATTAAGCTTACATCAAAGACCCAGGTTCAAGCTCCTAGTCCCTACCTGAAGAGTGAGAACTTCACTAGTGGTAAAACAGGACTAAAGGAGTCTGTGTCTCTTTCCCTCTCCAGCTTTCTCTCCCCTCTAAATTTGTCTCTGTTTCTAATAAATAAGTGAAACATTTTTAAAAAATCTAAGCTTCAATAATATATACAAATGAAATGAGAAGACACTTTGATATCATAGAAAACATAAGCACAACATATCAAAATATGCTCAGAGGAAATTATTATTTTTAATATGCAATAAAAATGAGGAGTGAGGCTGCGGAGATATCATAACAGTTGTGCAAAAAAGAGTTTCATGCCTGAAACTCCAAGGTTCAGTTCCCCAGCAACACCATAAGCCAGAGATGAACAGTGTTTTGGTCAATGGTCAATGGTTAACCTCTCTCCCCACCCCTTCTCTCTCTCTCTCTCCCCATGTATATATATAATTTGTGAATCTCTCTCAATAAAACAAAATTTTAAAAAATGAGGATTACATAACATAAAGTTCTATCTCTAGAATACAGGAAATGAAAAAGAAAGAATCCATGACATTTTAATAGAAGGAAAATTACAATATATATTATAGAATGAAAAAACTCAAATAGAAAATCAATGAAAATAAATGATTTTTGAAAAGATCATCCATCATAGCTTAGAAAACTTGTATAATGCATTTAATAAGAATAATACTCTTAAGATAATAATAACTACAAAACAAGAATGAAAAAGGAGAACATAACAATTCATAAAAATAATGGATAGATTGTAAGGAAATATTCTGAATGAATTTGTGATTCCAGCACAATGAATATTTTATATAGATAGTTCTGAAACGGAAAAAAATTACAAAACTATAAAATAAATAGAAACTTTGAATATAACTATGACAAAAATAAGTGATAGTAATATATATAATAAATATAATATATATATCCTCCAAATAAGTCCATAAATATGTGTATTTTTCTTAGAATATATTATTTAAAAATTGAAGAAATGATTCACAATCATAACATTTTTGGAAGTAACTTAGCAACTCAGACACTCAAAACATTTAGGAAAAAGAGAAACAAAAAACTATTACTATGAAAGATTATCCCAAATAGATGGTTTATCTTGTTAGAGTATATCTCTGAGGCCTCAGATTCAATTCCATGTACCTCTTTCTCTCTCTCCCTTTTTATTACTTTCATATAATAATTTAAAAATGAGAAATGTTAGTAAATAAACAGAAATTTACTATAAATAGGCTATAAGTAAGAAATCATAAACTTAATAAAACTATGATTTAGTAGAAAAAAATTTCAATTTCCATTAAAGAATATATATTTAATGAAAAGAATGAAATCCTTCTCTCATATTCTCTCTAAACTTATTTTTCTTGCAGATAGTTTGGTTATCAAACAAACAGATAAGGGATGGTGAAAGAGTTCACCTGGATAGTGTGTTGTTTTGCCATGTAAGCAACCCAGGTCTGAACCCAGTCCCATCTACACTGAAGGAAACTTTGATGCCATGGTAACTCTCATTCTTTCTTGCTTACTCACTCACTCTTTCTCTACCTCTCTATATAAATAAGCAAACACAATTTTAAAAGATAATTAACTTTCTAAGATCTAACAAGAGAATTAAAGGAATATTTTTCATAGTAAAATTTTATATATTATTCTGACTAGAAACATTACTTTTGTAACACTTTAGTGTGAAAATTCACACTATTGTATGTTCTTGTGATTATTTGCTACCACAACTAGTTTTTAATTAAGAAACTATTTTGTTATTCATTTATTGAGAACATTTATATAAGTAGTTATGTTGGGGGCCAGTTGAGACCACATGATACAACATACATGGATCAAGATTCAGGCTTCTAGTCCCCATCTGCTGGGTAAAAGCTTCACAAGTGGTAAACAAGTGATGCAGGTGTTTCTCTGTCTCTCTTCCTCCTTATTTTCCTTATCCCACTCAATTTCTCTTTACCCAGTAAATAAGTAAATAAAATAAAGAAGAGTCATGTTGTCTCCTTACCAATGGTTTGATTCCCAGTGTTTCCCCTGCATATTTATCTGAGCTTGGAATTCTCTAGCAGCTAGAGTAAATATTATTTTTTTAATCACCATCTTTAGTCTTATATCTAACAACATTATATGCAATTTTTTGCATTATTTTATATTTTACAGGGTAAAGAGAAATTAGGAGAAAAAAGGGAAATAGAGCTAGAGAAAGAAAGACACCTACTTCACTGCTTATGAAGCTTGTGCGTGGCAGTTGGGGATCAGGGGCTTGAACCTGGTCCCTTGTGCATGATTATATGTACACTCAACTAAAAGTACCACTGGACAGCACCACAAATTTTACTTTCTAATGAAAGCTGCCATAACTATTGTGACATTTGTACTCAGTAAACAGTGTCAGTCTGGCCTTTTATTTAATATTCATTGATAATAAATCTGTAACAAAAGAGGTAGAACAGTGTGTAGACCACTTTGTGTGCATTCATAAAGTCTAAATTTTGGGTCTCTGAATCGCATTTGTCAAAATATCAAAATACTACTCTGGTTCTCTCTCTCTTTCATATAAATAAATAAATACATCTGTATTACCAGAACAAAAATAACCTCCTTTAGTAATTTATTTTGAAAAACACTTTTTTTCTTTGAAAATTATCTTGGCTTGTGTTTAATTGATATAGTAATTTGGACATAATTTTCTTTTGTGTTTGCAGAGCTAGGATCTTGCATATTCATGGTATTACCACTGTTGAAACCACTCTTTTCCAACAAAAACAGAGAGTTAAAAAGAAAAACAAAAGGAGAGGGAGAGAGAGAGAGACAGGGAGAGAGAGAGAGAGGAGAGAGAGAGAGAGAGATCACAGTACCAGAGGTTCCACCACTGCTGTACCACTTTCAGGAGGCAATGAAAATATTTCTCTGGTCTACACAGTTAGCAAGACACATGCCCTACCAGTGAGCTATCTCTCTCACCCAAAACTTATTGAATATCACTAGTAAATTACTAAGAGAAGATATATTATTTTGTCAAATAAATTCTTCCCATTAGACATGAAAATGATATTTCAGTATTCCCTTTAACAATTTAAAAGAATTCATGAAGAATTCTGTCAATTCAAGAGAAAGTGTAAGTGGATCGTAAGTCATATACATGTAATTAACAAGAGTTGAGCGGCAAGGTGGTGATGCACCTGGTTAAGCACACATGCTACAATGCACAAGGACCCAGGTTTGAGCCCTATATCCCCACCTGCAGGAGGAAAGCTTTGCAAGTGGTGAAGCAATGCTGCAGGTGTCTCTCTTCCTCTCTATCTCTTACCATTTGATTACTGTCTCTATCAAATAAATGAAGATAATATATTTTTTAAATATAATCTCTCAACATAATTTTCTTTCTTGCTTTTTAATAGTAAATACTTTACAGTGGGGGGTAATGATCACGAGGGACCTAGGGATCTAGTATACAATGATAGAGGACTCCAGTTGGTGTGGGAGTGACATGCAAATATCCAACAGAGATTAGAAATTGTGCTTATGAGTCCAATGAATAGTTCATTTGGAGAGTTTGCTGCTTTACCAGTCTGTACAATCAAGGTTTGAGCCAAGTTCCCATCATACTGGAAGAAGCTTTAGTACTATGGTTTCCTTCTGGTGGGGAAAGAAAGGCAGAAAGAAAGAAAGAAAGAAAGAAAGAAAGAAAGAAAGAAAGAAAGAAAGAAAGAAAGAAAGAAAGAAAGAAAGAAAGAAAGAGAAAGGAAAGAAGAAAATGGAGGAAGGAAGGAAGGTTGGAGGGTGGGAACACCTAACTTCAGTGGTGGTTGTGGTGTGGAACTACATCCTATAATCCTACCATCTTGTAACCCATTATAATTACAAAGAAAGAAAGATTGTGTTCATGTGGCAACTCTCTTGTAGATCATTATTTGCCTTTTGTTTCAAGTTGCTCCACACTAGTTGCTTTTAAAATAGAAATTTGCATGGCATGCTTTCATTGGAAGTATGTACAATGTGATGACAGTGAGAGCAAGTTACTTAATAAGTAGGTTGGCCTTGAAAAAAATGCATCCTTTGACTGACTACTTGCTATTTGTCTTTTGTTTGTTTCTTTTGGTTTTGGCTTTGATGAAGACAGAAAGTAAGAGTGAGAAAGTGAAAGAGATCAATGTAGTAAAGTTCAGCTGGAACTTGGGTCACACAAATGGAAAAGTAGAATACTATCCAAGAGAGTTATTTCTCAAGCCATTTCAATTTTTCTTATTGAGGAGAATTTTTCAACAGCTCCCAAAACCTATGGTTATGTTGCTCAGAATCACATTACATTTAGATTTTTCTTTTAAGTATTTCCTAAACTCACGTTACAGTGTGCAAACTATAAATACCTTCTTTTTTATATTTAACATCAACTTTGTTTCAAGCAGTGAGAGACATGAACAGGAAACTAAATGATATAAAAAAGAGAAATCAAGGAACCAGCAAGTGGTGCACCCTATTAAGTGCACATTTTACCAGTGCAAGGATGAGGGTTCAAGGCCCCACTCCCTACTTGCAGCAGGTCTGCAGGTGTCTATCTTCCCATACTCTCTCAATTTCTCTCTGTTCCATCCAATAACGTTTAGAAAGAAAAATTTAAAAAAGAAAAACGGATAAAATGACTACCAGGAGTCATTAATAGTGCTAGTACTGAGCCACAGTGATAACATTGGTGACAGTATTGAGAGATAAATTAATTTATTCATTCTTGTGAATCTTACATACAGAATTTATGTAAGAAATTATGTAAGAATTTATATATGTCCTTGTGTGTAACCACCCATTATTCAAATTTCACCTTCAGTCACTTGAGCCCTGACTATGATATAAAATGGGCTCTATCAGATTTTTTTACAGAGCACTGTTCAGATCTGACTTGTGGTATTGGGGATTGAACCTGGAATCTTTGGTACCTCACACATGAAATAATTTTTGCATAGCTACTATGCTATCTTTTCTTATCTGAAAGAATTATTTCTATGGAAGGACATAATACCTGTAGTTATACAGTTTTGTTGCTGTGACATGCACATATAAAGAAAAACCTCTGATTTATGATGATAATAATTTTTAAGTAAGCCACACAAGAGCAAGAAGATTATGAAGGCTTTGTAGATATTGACTATTTCATGAGCTGACAGATGAATAAAAAAATTACTGTATCTAATTACACCAAGAACACGATAACCCACTATTTTCTAATTATATAAAACTAAAAGCTTTTAGAGAAAAATCTCTAAAAGAAAGCTTCCCTCAGTAGTATACTTTTGTTAGGAGAGCACCCAGCATCTGAAAGGGGAGTGAGAAAGTAAAAAGTTCAAAAGAGTGAAATTAAGTAATGTTATTCTGCCTTAAAAGGCTAATTTTACTTACTATATCAGCAAAGAGGCTAGTAGGTAGATTGCATTATTCCTGTAATGTTGAGTTTCCATATGCCATAAGATTTTACAAACTCATCAACTTAAAATAATATATATATATATATATATATATATATATATACCTGAGATCAAAAAATATATCTGAGAGGAAAATATATACACAATAATCTGCAATGAATCAGTATAAAGTTCCTAATGAAATAGTGTCTACTTAGACTTAAATACCCTCCTCATCTACTTTCTACTACAACTCCCTTACTCACTCCAAACTATTCTTATCAAAGCAGGGACTGCAAAACCTGAATAAGGGCAAGAGTCTGGCATACTTTAATGATGGCTCTTTAGTCACTATCAGGCCACCCCATCAGCTGGGGTCCTATTTGGAAAGTCATGAAATTCCCAAACAGACATAATGAGCCTAGACCTCTAATAAATCCCTCTCTCCATTGTTACCGGTCATTTCTGTCAGGAGCAACAAAATAGACCCCTTTGTGGGCCCCCATAGGACCTTTCCCTAAATGTGGATCAACAATGGTAGAGAATGCTCCATCCTCCGAAGGGAGGATGGACAACATACTCTATGCTACACCTGAGGAAGATGGGTCCTGATATTGGCGCAGCTTGGAATGTTCCTACTTATGACCACAGAATGTAATCTCAAATCTACAGGGATGTAGAGGTCACATAGGCTCCTAAACTTAATATGGGCCCCAGATCACATCAAATCTATGGTGTTTACAGTCAACAATATCTATACACCTTTCTTATATCTGGGAGCTACTCTCTTCCCTTATCCAGCTTTCTGGTCCTTTATGCAGCCATGACATTATCTCCCCTTGTCAATAACTTGGATCCACCTGCATTTCAGATTTCAGTCTCGGGAAAAAAACAAACAAAAACTAGTATAGCCACAGGCCCTTTGGAATATAACTAATATATGCCTTCTAGCTATCTACAAAAGGGAGACTCCCCCCAAAAAAAATCTTCATCTGCACTATTCCAGCCTTTAGGTTCATGATTAGTCAACAATTGTTTAACTTTATATGTTAATTCTTTTTTCAGTCACCAGGTTCCAGATGCTAGCATGATGCCAGTCATATTTTCCTGTACAGACAACTCCACCAATGTGTCCTGGAGCTCTGCCTCCCCAGATCCCCTCTCTACTAGGGAAAGAAAGAGGCAAGCTGGGAATACGGATTGACCTGCCAATGCCCATGTTCAGTGGGGAAGCAATTAGAGAAGTCAGACCTTCAACCTTTTGCACAATGACCTTGGGTCCATACTCTCAGATGGTTAAAGAATAGGAAAGCTATCAGGGGAGGATGTGGAATACAGAGTTCTCTTATCATAGGATAAAAGAACTGTGTGGAGTTCCTATCAAAAGAAAGAGATTGGCAAGGAAAGAAGGAAGAGAAAATGATGTCAGCGAATGTGGCCAAAAGTATTTCTGCAATGAATACCTTGTAGGTCTTAGATACTTTCATGGAAGTTCTGGTACAAAGTTATTTTTAAACCCAGGATTACTCTGAAAGCCATAATTTGCTTCAGAAATGTTGGTACTTGTTTCAAGTACTTCAAATAACCTATTGAATATTTTATAGTTTGTATTTTCCCTAGTCTAAATTTATACTAAAATAAATGCTACTGTGTTATTTTAAGTCAAAAACTAGAGATAGAGGAGAAATCTTAGGCCAAAGTTTTAGTTTATTTATCTTCTGCACATCCTATCTGATTATATTAATGTCAATTTCAGTGCTGGGGTAAATGAAGTGGACTAATTTATATTCAACATTTTCTGCCTAAACATCAAATGTGCTCTGTAAGTTCTCTTCCCATTCACTCCTGACACTTTACTTTTGACAAAGGAAAGGAAATTGATATTTACCAGTGTTCTACTACATGCCAACTCATTTATATTTGGTATTTAACTTATTATGAATGCTTGTAAAATGTATAGTAAATCTTTCTGAAATTATAGATATGCTGAAAAGTGACAGAGCTAGATTTAAATCTGAGTGTCTTATACTACACAGGCAATATGTACTTTATTATATTGTTACTCTTCTATTTGCTAGTTATTCAAGCTCCATTTAGCACAAAATTTCTGTTTCTAAAATGTGCCTCATGCAATATTGCCATGCATTTATTAATAATTCACTTAACTCACTTCCTTCTACATTTAAAAATAATTTTTACAGTTCTCATGTACCTAACTCATCAAAATATCTGCTATCTTGGTACTGGTTATTTTATTGAAAACTGGTTTTTCCAAAAGTAAATCATTTATACATTTTACTAAAAGATATTTAGGTGATAAAATGGTTTAGATAATACCAAGCTAAAAGGAAGACACACACACACACACACACACACAACAACAACAACAAAACCCTGGAAATCTTGAGTTATAGTAGCCTGTGTAGTATTCATTTATTTTGTGTATTAATAAACTGTTCATTTATAATGATACTGTGGTACTTGTTTATTGGTTCCAGAAGACACAAGAGTTAGAACCAAGTTCCAAATGACTAGTACTGAAGCTGAAACAGGAGTCTGGAAAAAACTGATAGACCCCCCCCCCAGGAGCCATGAAGCAGCTCTATGCTGGCCTTCCAGCAGAACTGAACATGCCCCCAACTGAACATGCCCCATGTTTACCTTACTCCTTTGAGCATTCATTCCCTCACATTCCTGGCGTCTGCACCCATGATACTGCATCCCTCCTGTTGTTGAGCCAGATGTTGTTGTGCACAGGCCGCGGAGAAGAGAGAGAGCAGGGGTCCGGAGTGAAGAGGAAGCACAAATCTTTATTTGCGCTGGCACCTCAGAGTTAGGTGCTAGAGAAGCAGGTTGGACCATGCGGAGGTAGCGAAAATGGCTGCCTCACACAGCAACCTTTCCTGCGTCTGAACACTGGAGTGAAGCGCTGGCAAGAGAGCAAGGTACGGAAAACGAAGGGTTTTTATAGGAGTAGCTTTCATGAGAATGGGAAGGGGGAGGAGTAACCATAGCACTCCAGGATAGGATGATAACTCTCGTGAGAATGGGAGGGGGGAGGAGTAAACAAAGCACTCCAAATTTCGCAGAGATATAGACAATGTCCTGAGGGCATAACATGGCGGAACAGGCACTCCCAGAATGTCCCAACTCTCATGGGAACTAGTAGCCTGAGGGGAAAACATGGCAGATGTGACTGCATCAGCACAATTTCCCAGCACCCTCCCCCACATCACTCCTATAAGAAATGCATCTACTGCCGAAATATTTTTTCCACTTCAAATGGTACCAAATACTGGATTCAGTTAACTTTCAAAGCCAATAAGTACTAAGATATAACTACATATCGGATGCTTGGATTGTTAGTGTATAAGAATTCATTGTTCAGTCTAGGTGGTGTTGCACTGATAAGCCTTTTGATTTGTAGGCATGAAGTCCTCAGTTCTATTCCTGTCATCACATGTGAGAATACTGATTAGGTTCTCTCATAAATAAATAAATACTTTTTATCTTTAAAGTCATTGTTCTTTTTATTTTGCTATTTTTCTTTAACAAAACAATGATCTAAACTTTGGTGGGATTATCAAGAAAATTCTACTTCAAATAATGTGATATGCCCTGTTATAAGAAACCCTGATTTGGGTCCTGGGGTTGACTCACCCTGTAAGAACACCAATGTACATGTTGTTTTAAATTCCCTCCATAAATTTAGTCCTTAGCACACCATATAAAACAGTTGAACAGTACTCTGATCCCTTCTGTCTCAAAATAAATCAGTATATGTTTTTAAAGGATGCTTAAATCTTTGAACCACACAAATAAAGCACATTTTCTAATTTACTTGCAAACAATAATTTCTCAGTAAATGATATTTCAAAAGATCTGCCATGTATCTAATTCACAATCATGTTAAAGTTGGAGAATACAATAAAATAAAGAAGATAATGGTAACTAGATAGGGAATAAAATCTAGTAATATTCCCCATCCTTGCACAATGGCATCAGAAAGAGAAGTCAGAGGCAAATTCAGTGACATGGATCCAAGAGCTGATGCAAGTCTCCTGTTATTGATGAAATAATCAACAGTATTGCCTCTTACATATCAGAAATTGGGACATGACACATCAAATGGGAATGATTCATGTAATTTAATGAAGAAAAGATGGCAAGGGAAGTGTAGGTTAGAGATATTATGTACAGTGAATATGGTCAAAGCATATAGAATTTTGAAGAATATGTATAAATATGACTTCCCACATGGTTGTCTTCATGTCTTTTTCTCCTCTTTCTCCTTCTCTACCTCCTTGCCACTGGGGGAGGGGGGGGTGATTTTAGATAGAGACAAACAACAGAAACACACAGAGAAAGAGTAAAAAAGACCTTAACACTGAAGCTTTTTTCAGTGCAGTGGGGACAAGGCTTGAACCAGGGTTGTGAACATGGCAAAGAAAAATAAATAATTTTCTACTAGTTTTTAAAAGCACTCTATTCACATAACATTAAAAGTTAAGGCTCTACTAATCTTATGAAAGGTACATAAAGAAATTTACATTAGAAAGCATAACCCAACCACATGCTACTGCAAAAGTATTAACTTTAACTAAGAAGGCAGTATACTTGGATCATACACATGCTTTATCATAAGCTTGACTTAGATTTACATCTGACCTCTACTACACCAAAGGAAACTTTGATGTTATGATGTATTTTTCTCTGTCTTTCTATCTTTGCCTCTCTTTATATCTGAAAAAAAAATCATCCTAGAGTAGGCAAGTCTTAGTGATCACCCTCATCTCCCCCCCCCCCCAAAAAAAAAGTATTACCTAAATCAGTAGGACAAAAATAGGCTAAAAGTAAAAGTGTGGAAAACAAAAATCAACCATACAAGCTAATTAGCCACAAAAGAACAGAGAGTTTAAGATAAATAGATGATGGGTAAAAGTACATGTTACTAGGAATGAGTTTCATTCTCTAAGTACAGGTGGTAGCATAACTGGATGGTAAAGCACACATACATTACACTGTTCAAACCCCCAATCCCCCCTGTGAGGGTTAACATCTCAAGCGGTGTGCAATGCTGCCAGGTTTTTGCCTTTCTCTCTCCATGCCCCTGTAACTATCAACTTCTCTCTATCAGATAAAAAGGAAGGGGTATGGCTCCCAGGAGTAAAGGATTTGTTGTATAGGCATGCACCAAGCACCAGTGATAGCTCTGGTGACAATAAAATAATGAAATAAAAGTGTCAAGGAAACAAAAGCCTTAAAAGAAGGTATAGGTATGTGAAACAACTAAATGCCTTCCAAGTTCTTCATGTGGTTAAAAAAAAAGAGTTGAATATATGTTCTTCTCACTAAAATTTTAAAGCAAATATTTCTATCCCTATATTTAATTCTAGGTCATGACCAAAATAATTGAAGTACATGATATAATGTGAACTTTACTTATTAGCTAACCATAAGGTCTCAAAAGAGTTATTACAGAAAAGACCTAGGAGATGACTGGGATGCCCTCATCTCTATTTTTGTAGTCATTCAAAATGTAAAGTAACAGCATTAACCTCGATTGATAGAACTAATGTTTGCTGGCAGAAGGCAATTGTTACTAGAATATTATAGTGAATGAACCTTTCAAGAACTGTGATTGATTCCTGAAATGACTTTTAAAGTGTGAATGGGGGGGTCAACTAGGAATATCAAAGGAGACCACATGGGATTGGCAACAAAAAAGTATTAGAACTACTTTGGGAACCTAAAAAAATCACCAGAGCATCCAGAGACCACAACTCTACCCAGACCTCCAGATCTACCCAGTTGAAAAACTTCTCTAAAGAACAAGGAATATCAAAGATCACCTGAGACTGCAACAAGACAAGACTAGAACTACCTTGGGAACCCACCAAGTCACCAGTGCGTGAAAACACATGTAGCCCGTGGCTAGAAAGGAGCCTACAGCGAGATTCCTGGGGCTATAGCCCATATCTACTCGAAGCATGTGGTAACAGTGTGGTAGTTTGCCAGGGGAGGAGCCACCTCCAGTCTGTTTCACCAACAAAAAGACTGCTGAAAGGAGAAGATGATTCCTGTAGACTCACCATATGCAACTGTGAGTCTCAATTGCTACTGTCCCTCTGAGGCCAGAACAGCATGGGGGAGGCCACATGCTGACATCTGGGGCAGAGAATTGATGGGAAACTCAGGAGAAGATCTCCACCTCAGTGGTCTGGCAGTGGGGTTGTATAGTGGGAGCCTTTGCACATTGTTCTCCTGATGAGAACATGGTGAACAATTGCCTCAGAACCTACAGACTATAAATGGGACTTGTTAAGAAACTCATAGGGCCCAGCAGTTCTGCCTGGCTTGGCAGAGAAGCTGAATTAAGCAAGAAGCTTTGGATCCTTGGGTTGTGGTGTCTCTTTGAATAACCACTGGGCTAACTCTCCCCTACCCTGCTTTATCTCTTGGTGAGGATTGACTGATTAAGCTAAAAAACATTATTAGAGATAAAAAGGCCTTATACTAGAGGGAAGAAAATAAAACCAAAAGAGACTTTAACAACCACTGTCCTTTAACTCACAGATTGAAATAATATTGAAACAACTGTTAATTCTACAACTGTGAACTCTTTAAGTACCTTACTTAGACACAAATCAATCAAGGCAAGAATGCTCTGTGGACTGAAAAGTGATGAAAGAAGGACCTCACAACACTGCAATAATGGTTAAACCAAGGAGAAACATTGGAGAAATGAACCAGGACAAAAGTCCAGTTAAAAGTCCCCCAAAATAGAAACACAAGATCAACATCCAAATGCTAGCTAAGGCATTAGTCACAGGACTGAGGAGAGAGTTTGAAAGTATTGTCATCAGAAATGCAGAAACAACAAAAGAGTCTCTGAAAGAAAGCACCAACTATCTCCAGGTAAGTAGAGAGCTGAAAGCTGAAATAGTTGAGCTAAGAGCACAATTGGCTTAACAAGCCAATGCAATATCAGAGCAGGGTAAAAAAAAAAAAAAAACAGCTGAGCTACAGAAAACAACAGAGGGAAGAGATAATAGAATAAATGAGGCAGAAGACAGAATTAGCAAGATTGAGGAAAAATTGGAGGAAGTTAAGAAGGAAGTAAGAGATCTCAAAAAGAGATTAGGTGATACTGAAAACAACAGAGACATATAAGATGACTGCAAAAGAAATAATAAACACATTATATGCCTACCAGAGAAAGAAAGAGAGGGAGGATAAGAAAACACTCTACAGGACATAATAGATAACTTTCCTAGTGTAGACAACATAAAAAACATAAAGGTTCAAGAATCCCAGGTAGCTCCAAACAAAAGTAACCAGACTTAAAGACACTGAGACACATCATATTTAGAATAAAAAGGAATAAGGATAAAGTAAGGATCCTGAAGGCTGAAAGAAAAAAACAAAGAGTCACTTACAGAGGAAAAGCCTAAGATTAGCAGTGGACTTCTCCACATAACACTACAGGCAAGAAGAGAATGGCAAGGTATCTATCCAGTGCTCAATGAGAAAGGCTTTCAATCAAGACAACTGTTTCTTGTTAAATTGTCATTCAGACTAGATGGAGGCATAAAAACCTTCTCTGACAAGCAACAGTTGAAGGAATCAACTCTCACCAAGCCTGCCCTGAAAGTTTTGAAATGTCTCCTATAAACAGTCAGATCACCATAAACAAGTCATACATCAGAACACTCTAAAAATCTACAATAATAGCGTTAAAATATCTTCAATATTTAATATAAATAAATGCCAATGGCATGAATTCACCTATTAAAACTAAATCAAATTTTGTTCTCTCATTTTGGAAAGAAAAATAATGGAACATGATAAATAAATTAGATGAATAAGAATGTTATTATTTTATAAAAAACACTTGCTAATTATAGTATATACAAGGAAAACAACATATAACAGAAGAAGTTATAACATTAAAATTAAGGACTCTTTAGAAAATGCTACTGAGTGTGGGGCCATAGTGTATCAGCTGTAAAAATATCATTCCCGTGATCAACTAGATAAAGCAGTGAAAAAGTATCTGGAAACACCACATTACCTCCAGAACTTCTGAGGAAACTTATTGAGCCACGGGTGGAGAGGGGTAAGTGAGACTATTCTCAGAACAAAAGAAACAGCTTTAGCTGGTAGCTAGCAACCAGTGCCATTTTGATATCTACACAATGGAACACATTATTAATACAACATAAACATCCAGGAAGATGAATGAACCCTCACCACTCTCCATACAAAACAGTTCACACCTTGACACATTATAGTAAAACTCTCCAAAATCATGAATAAGGAAAAAATATTGCAGGGCTGGGTGATGGTGCACCTGGTTAAGTACATATATTATGACAAACACAAAGATCTATGTTTTAACTCTAGCTTGCCACCTGCAGGGAGGACACATCATGAGAGGTGAAGCAGGTCAGAAAGTGTCTCTCTTTCTCTCTCCCTCTCTCTCTCCCATTCTCCTATCAATTTATCTCTATCCTATCTAATAAAATGGAAATGATTATATATATTTCAGGCTTCAAGGGAAAGGAACAATTTGACATATAGAAGTAGAACCACCATTCTTTATCAGATTTATCATAAAAAACTCTAGAAATAGTAATGGAATGGAATGACATATTCAAGGTATTAAATGGTAAGAATTGCCACCATGAATATTCTGTCCTGCCAAATTACTGAAGACAGTTATAAAGGAGAAGTGAAAAAAATCTTCCCAAACATTCAGAAACCAGAGGAATTTACCGCAACCAATCCTGCCTTGCAAGAATTGTTGAAAAGACTACTACATGAAAAGAAATAAAAATTTTCCAAGTCTAAATGAGTTCATCAGTGGTAGACTAGAACCAGAAGCACCAAAAAGTAACAGGAAACAACAGAAACATAAGGAAATGAATGGTAAAATGTTCAGAGCAATATGACCAATGGTGAACCAAGGCTAACTTAAAAAAACACTATCATAAACACTGTAAGTTACACACAATGCTTATGATAACCTAATGATACTATTCAAGGAAATTGAGAAACTTATCCAGAAGTTTGTGGGTAATTACAACTGCCAAAGCATGTTGGAGAGAAAAAATGAAATAAATAGAGGTATTAAACTCCCCAACTTCAGTGAATAAGTTCATACTACAAAACAACTGTGATTAAAGCATATATTGATTAAAGCTTGGTCCTGAAATAAGATTGGATCCTAGTGTCAATGGAAAAGAAGAAGAAAGAAGGAGGAGAAGGAGAAGAAAAAGAAGAAAGAAAAAGGAGAAGAAAAAGAAGGAGAAGAAGAAGGAGGAGGAGAAGGAGGAGGAGGAGGAGAAAGAAGGAGGAGTCCCCTCAACAAATAATGAAATATAGAAAAGTGGAACTAGGCCACCTCTAAAGTCATTCACCAAAATCAAGTCAAAATGGTTCAAAGACTTGGATATTAGACCAGGAACTTTAAATAATTCTAATCTTTGCTTCAATTTGAATGGAACATAAAGGAGAAGTGTTGCGTGAGATGACTCAGAAAGGGAGAGATGGATACTGGATGACCTCACTTGCAGGTGGAATCAGGGTTACAGGGACAAATAGGGAAAATATAGGGTGAAAATTGGAATTGGGGTGGTGTACTACACCAAACTGAAGAACTCTCAAAGAGTGAAAATTATGGGTGGGGGAATGGGATCCTAACTTGAAGGTGAGGATGTTTTGTGGATACACAATCATTCTCTTACAATTTTGCACAGTTTAGTTACTTTCATTTTAAAAGTAAAGTCTAACTGTCACAGTTTGTGCCAGTATTTAATCTACTTAACCACAAACATAAGGAAGCACCATGAACTATAAAATGTTTCTTATCCTAGGGATATGTGGTTAAGGTAGATTGAAATAAATCAGAAACTTTTAAGTGATAGCAAATTGAATGTTTATATAAGAGTGTGAAGTGTTTACATCACAATTTATAATTGCATGTTTTATTAATTTGTTATAATTTCAGCAATAATTATACAATAAAGATGTTTTATAAGTAATATTTTATTTTACTTATTTATATTATATATTAATACATTTTCTTCTTACAAATAAAAATAATAGATGATAGCGTGCCAAATATAAAACTTTAAAGTATAACTTGGGCTAGGATGTTAAGTACCCTTGTTGATACAGGATAAAGAGGCATTTCACAAAATTAAAACCCATTTTTTAAAATACCCATGTGTTACTTCTTTCTACAAAATATTTCATGCATAAGCATTCAAATTACATGCTGATCATGTAATAATCCTTGCTGTGTAATTTTTTTTAGTTCTAATAATTCAGAAGATTTATTTTCAGTCCTGTCTTTGCTTGAGTTAAATATCTGAAGATACATCCATTAAATAACAATGATCATTTATGCCTGTCTGTGTTAATGAGGTTCCTATTAGTCAATTTATACAATATAAATTCCTAACAAGAATAAAATTTATTAATTTAGTGTCAATAGCCTTTTGCAAGAAATTTTATTAATCAAATTTTATTTACAATTTAAAATAATAATTGCTAACTCTCAAAGGCATAACTATATAATTGGATGTGAATAACATGTTTAGTGAAAATATTCTTTTTTTTTAAATTTTTTATTTAAGAAAGGAATAATGAACAAAAACATAAGGTAGGAGGGATACAACTCCACACAATTCCCACCACCCAATCTCCATAACCCACCCGCTCCCATGATAGCTTTCCCATTCTCTAGCCCTCTGGGAGCATGGACCCAGGGTCGTTGAGGGTTGCAGAAGGTAGAAGGTCTGGCTTCTGTAATTGCTTCCCCGCTGAACATGGGCGTTGACTGGTCGGTCCATACTCCCAGTCTGCCTCTCTCTTTCCCTAGTAGGGTGGGTCTCTGGGGAAGCTGAGCTCCAGGACATATTGGTGGGGTCTTCAAACCAGGGAAGCCTGGCCAGCATCCTGGTGGCATCTGGAACCTGGTGATAGAAAAGAGAGTTAACATATGAAGCCAAACAATTTGTTGAGCAATCATGGATCCCAAGCTTGGAATAGTGGAGAGGAAGTGTTAGGGAGGTACTAACTGCAAACTCTAGTGTACTTCTGCTTTCAGGTATATATTTTGCAGTAGTTTATGGATACGTGTGCACATAAGCTCTCTCTCACAGAAACTGGTGTATATCTAGGTTATGGGACTTTGTTAGAAAGTGAACCACCTGAGATGAAATTAGAGTGTACTATAAAAGGAAAGGTCTCACCCGAGTAATGAAGCTGAAGGGTTGTCATTCCACACGTGAAGTCTATGGACACAGTCTGAGGTGAAGCATGTTGAGGTGGCAATCGTTGTGTTGGTTAGGTTGTGATCGGCGGATGCAATATTATTTGGTTTGGATTGGGAGATGCATACGGGAGAGTGGGCCCTATCCAATGGTTCCAGGACTGGGCGTAGTAGGGGCTCTATAGTGGAGATGTGAGGTTCCTGCTGTCTTAGGGTTCAAAAAGACAGTCGATAGTTAATGTTATCATCACATTATTTGTTCATTGGGTTAACTTTGAAAAGTCCCTTTGTTATGGTTTGCTGTACAGTATCCAGTATCTTGTATATAGCTGTGCTATTGGATGCTTCTAATCTACTTGGTCTAGGCTTTTGAGAGAGTCCACATATCAAATACACAGCCTATATATTAAAAAGATTCAGTTTGTGTTTTGAGAAACTTTGATACATACAATTGATTTTCCCCCTCTCATATTAATTAACTACTGATTTATATGTCTACATTTGCTAGTAGTGTACATAAACACCATTCCCACCACCAAAGGACTATGACCCATCCCTCCTGCCCACTCCCACCCCCCACTGGCCCAGGAAGCTGCATGTCTACCCCTCACCATAGGGCTTTTACTTTGGTGCCCTACTTACAATTTGATCAGGTCCTACTTTTAGTTTCCCTTTCAGATCTTCTTAGTCAGCTTCTGTTGATGAGTGGGATCATCCCATACTCATCTTTATCTTTCTGACAGAGTTCACTTAACATAATTCCTTCTAGCTCTGTCCAAGATGGGTCAGAGAAGGTGGGTTCATTGTTTTTGATAGCTGCATAGTATTCCATTGTGTATATATACCACAGCTTTCTCAGCCACTCATCTGTTGTTGGGCACCTGGGTTGCTTCCAAGTTTTAGCTATTATGAATTGTGCTGCTATGAACATAGGAGTACACACCTCTTTTTGGTTGGGTATTATGGAGTCCTTGGGGTAGTCCAGGAGAGGAATTACTGGGTCATATGGAAGGTCCATGTCTAGCCTTTTGAGAGTTTTCCAGACTGCTCTCCACAGAGGCTGTACCAATTTACATTCCCACCAGCAATGTAAAAGCGTTCCTCTGTCCCCACATCCTCTCCAGCATTTGTTGCTGCTGTCCTTTTTGATGTATGCCATTCTTACAGGAGTGAAGTGGTATCTCAATGTTGTCTTAATTTGCATTTCTCTGACAATCAGTGACCTAGAGCAGTTTTTCATATGTTTGTTAGCCTTTTGGATCTCCTCTTTGGTGAATGTTTTGTTCATTTCCTCTGCCCATTTTTTGATGGGGTCATTTGCTTTTTTGCGGCTAAGTTTGCTGAGCTCTTTATATATTTTGGTGATTAGTTTCTTGTCTGATGTCTGGCATGTGAAGATCTTCTCCCATTCTGTGAGGGGTCTCTTTGTTTAATAGTTTCTTTGGATGTGCAGAAGCTTTTCAATTTGATGTAGTCCCATTGGTTTCTTTCTGCTTTAGTCTTCCTTGCAATTGGATTTGATTCATCAAAGATGTCCTTGAGGTGTAGGTGGGAAAGTGTTTTACCAATGTTTTCCTCTAAGTATTTGATTGTTTCTGGTCTGACATCTAGGTCTTTGATCCATTTGGAGTTGATTTTTGTTTCTGGTGAGATAAAATGGTTCAATTTCATTCTTCTGCATATTTCAACTCAGTTTTCCCAGCACCATTTATTGAAGAGAGCCTCCTTTTTCCTTTAATACTTTGGGGCCCCTTATCAAAGATTAGATGCCCATAGGTGTTGGGATTTACTTCTGGGCTTTCAATTCTGTTCCACTGGTCTGTGTGCCTATTTTTGTTCCAGTACCATGCTGTTTTGATGATGATGGCTTTATAATATAGTTTAAGGTCTGGGAGTGTGATGCCTCCATTTCTGTCTTTTCCTTAAGATGGTTTTGGCAATTCTAGGTGTTTTCAGGTTCCAGATAAATGATTGTAGTGTTTGTTCTATTCTCTTAAAGAAGCTTGGTGGAACTTTGATGGGTATTGCATTAAATTTGTATATGGCTCTGGGGAGAATATTCATTTTGATGATATTTATTCTTCCAATCCATGAGCATGGGATATCTTTCCATTTCTTGGTATCAGTTTCTATTTCCTTGAGTAGTGACTCATAGTTTTCAGCATACAAGTCTTTCATTTCTTTGGTCAACTTTATTCCTAGGTATTTGATTGATTTTGCTGAAACAATAAATGGGAGTGATTTCTGGATGTCTTCTTCTTCAGATTTAGTGTTTGCATAAAGAAATGCCACTGATTTTTGTACATTAATTTTGGAGCCTGATACCTTGCTATATTGCCTAATAACTTCCAGTAGTTTTCCGCTGGATTCTTTAGGTTTTTCTATGTATACTATCATATCATCTGCAAATAGTGATAGCTTGACTTCTTCCCTTCCAATTTGTATTCCTTTGATTTCATTCTCATGCCTGATTGTTATGGCAAGAACTTCCAATAATATTTTGAAGAATAATGGTGACAGTGGACAGCCCTGTCTAGTCCCCAATCTGAGGGGGAATGCTTTCAGCTTCTGTCCATTGAGTATGTTGTTGTCTGTAGGTTTGCTATATATAGACTCCACTATCTTGAGGAATTTCCCATCTATTCCCATTTTTTGTAGAGTTTTGAGCATGAATGTGTGTTGGATTTTGTCAAAGGCTTTCTCTGCATCTATTGAGATAATCATGTGGTTTTTGGCTTTGCTTTTATAGATGTGGTGAATGAACATTGATTGATGTATGGATGTTGAAACAGCCTTGCATTCCTGGGATGAATCCCACTTGGTCATGATTGTTGGTATGCATGAGACCCCTTCTGTTTCATTTGGTTTAAATCCCCCCTGCTTAACACTATTCTATTTACATAACCACTGTTAACAAGTTCCACCCTCCCTCCAGGGCATTTGTGGTTCAGTGATAGGATTCTCGCCTAATCTGCCCCCTCTTTGTCACACTCTGATTTTCACCAGTCACTTTTCTCTCCACCCTCTCTATGTCACATCCTGTTTCCACCCTACTTGACAAGTATATATAAAGACAGCATTGTGAGTTTTATTTTACCTTGAGTTTAGCTTAGCTCGTCTTAGATTGTGCTGCGTCCTGCATGAATAAAGAGATACTGCCTACAGCTCAACCATGAGTCCTTTGTCATCTGTTACCCGCCCGTGAAGCCAGCCCGGTAAAAACAACATAGCCCGGTGAAAACAACACATGATGAACAATCTTTTTGATGTGTTGTTGTATCCGGTTGGCCAAGATCTTGTTTAATATTTTGGCATCTATGTTAATCAGAGATATTGGTCTGTAGTTTTCCTTTTTTGTTCTGTCCCTATCAGCTTTTGGTATCCGGGTGATGTTGGCTTCATAAAAGGTGGAAGGGAGTATTCCTGTTTCTTCAATCTTATGGAATAGCTTAAGAAGTATGGGTATTAACTATTTCCTGAAAGTTTTGTAGAATTCGTTTGTGAAGCCATCTGGTCCAGGACTTTTGTTGTTGGGGAGATTCTTAATAACGGTTTCAATTTCTTTGTCTGTGATTGGTGCATTTAGATTTTGTAGTTCTTCTTGGTTCAGTTTTGGAAGTGCATAAGTTTCTAGGAATTGTTCCATTTCTTCCAGATTCTCTAGCTTGGTGACATATAGTTCTTTATATAAGTTTCCCAGGATTCTCTGGATTTCTGTGGTGTCAGTTGTGATATCTCCTGCATCGTTTACAATTCTATTAATTTGAGTCTTCTCTCTTTTTTGTTTGGTGAGTCTGGCTAGGGGTTTGTCAATTTTGTTTAATCTTTCAAAGAACCAACATTTGGCTTCATTGATCTTTTGTATGGTTCTTTTATTTTCGATGTTGTTTATTTCTGCTCGAACTTTAGTGATTTCTGTCCTTCTGGTTGTTTTAGGGTTCCTTTGTTCCTCTTCCTCTAAGTCCTTGAGGTGTGCAGTAAGGTCGTTCATTTGGGCTTCTTCTTGGTGTTTAATATGTGATTGTATGGCTATAAGTTTCCCTCTGTGTACTGCTTAGCTGTGTCCCAAATATTTTGATAGGTTGTGTCTTCATTTTCATTTTTTTCCAGGAACATTTGAATTTCCTGTTTGAGTGAGTCTGTGACCCAGTGGTTCTTAAGGAACTTGTTGTTTAGTTTCCAAATTCTGTGTCTTTTAATAATTTTCTGTTTGTTGTTAAATGTTAGTTTTACTCCACTGTGGTCTGAGAAGATACTTGGGATTATTTCAATGCTCTTGAATTTATTGCTGCTGTCTTTGTGGCCTAACATGTGGTCTATCCTTGAGTATGTGTTATGTGGATTTGAAAAGAAGGTGTATTCCAGTTTTTTGGGGTGGAGGAGTCTGAAAATGTCCAAGAGGTCTACTCTGTCGATCTCTTCATTCAATTTTCTTGTATCTTTATTGGTTCTCTGCTTTGTTGATCTGTCTAAGTGTGAGAGTGGGGTATTGAAGTCTCCCACTATTATTGTATTACTATTGATGTATTTTTGAAATTCTTTCAGTAGATGCTTCATGTATTTAGATGGTCCCTCGTTGGGTGCATAGATATTAAGAATTGTGAAGTCTTCTTGGCTGATTAATCCTCTAATCATTATGTAATGTCCTTGCCTATCTTTTATTACTTTATTTAATTTAAAATCTATCATGTCTGAGATGAGAATGGATGTTCCTGCCATTTTTTGTGGTCCGTTAGCCTGTATGATAGTTTTCCATCCTTTCACATTAAGTCTGTGTTTATCTTGTGACAGATGGGATTCTTGCAAGCAGCATATGCTTGGGTTATGTTTTCTGATCCATCCCCCCACCCTGTGCCTTTTGATAGGTGAGTTTAAGCCATTGACATTTATTGATATTATGGATTTAATGTATTGTAGTGCCATTGTTCAAAAAAAAATTTGTTTGCTCTGATATATTGCCAGTATTGTAATGGTGTTCTTGTTTATAAGAGGTCTTTTAGTACCTCTTTCAGGGCCAGCTTGGTGATGGTTGCCTCCTTTAAATGTTGTTTATCTAAGAAGGTTTTGATCCCTCCATCTAGTTTGAATGAAAGTCTATCAGGATATATTATCCTTGGTTGAAACCCTTTTTCATTCAGGGATCGATAGATATCTTGCCACTCCCTTCTGGCTTTTAGAGTTTGAGTGGAGAAGTCTGCAGATAATCTTATGGGTTTTCCCTTGTATGTGACTTTTTGTTTCTCTCTTGCAGCCTTTAGGATCCTTTCTTTATCCTTACTTCTTCTCATTGTGACTATGATGTGTCTTGGTGTCTTCAGGTCTGGGTTGATTCAGTTTGGTACTCTCTGGGCCTCTTGAACCTTGATATCCTTTCTGTTATTCAGGTCTGGGAAGTTTTCTTGTATTATTTCCTCTAGAATGTTTGCTTCCCCTTCCTCTCTTTCTTCCTCTGGCAGGCCAATTATACGAATGTTACTTCTTTTGAGATCATCCCATATGTCTCTGTTGTTGTTTTCAGTGTCTCTCAATCTCTTTTTAAGCTCTTTAACCTCTTTCTTTGTTGTCTCTAACTCATCCTCTGTCTGACTAATTCTGTTTTCTGCTTCTGTTAGTCTGCTTTCCCTTGCCTCAGCTTCTTTCTTCATTATAGCTATTTCAGCTTTCAGTTCTCTAATTGCCTCAAGATAATCCGTATTTTCCTTGGGGGTCTCAACTGTTGTTTCCCTAATACTGCCATTCCTTTCCTCCAATGTTGTTTTCATTTCTGTGATTAATAAGTTTATTATTGCTTGCATACTTTTCTTATCTATGGTTATTTCTGGCTGATTTTTAGTTTCTTCTGGGCTCTTGTTTTCATTCATTGGAGTAGCAGTTTTATTTGTTTTTGATCTACCCATTTTTTTATTTATGTATTTCTTTTTTTTTATGATCTGTTGTTCCTCAGTTGTTGTGTCTTGAGTACAAGTAACACTGTACTAAATACCTTTATGACAATTGCACTCACCAACCTCCGGAATTACAGTAGCAACTGAAGTAAGTATTGAAGTAGTTTAATCGTTACCAGTTAGCCAAACAATTTCTCCAGTCAATGAAAAAATAGTAACCAAATCCCAGTGAAGAAAGAGAAAAGAAAGAGAGGATAGCAAGAATAGACAGTTATGCAAATCTACTATCCACTGTATATTCTAGGGGTAACAAGAGGGGAAAGGGAACTAGAGCAGAGATACACACATAGAGATTCCACTCTGAGTCAGATTTCTTCCCCAAAGTAATTCACAAATTCAGAAAGGCAAAGAAGAAGGAAGAAGTGTATGACAAGGTAAAAAAAAAAAGAGAGAGAGAGAGAGACAAGAGAGAGAAAAGGGAGAAGATAAGAAAAAGAGTTGTAATTAAAGAGTAGTGCAAGGAACTTCCCAAATGTGTATCAGTGAATTCAAAAAAGCACCCTGTTTGGTGGTTTGGGGTATCCTGCTAGGAGCTGTCCCCAGGGACTGCTTATGGGGGGGGCGGGAAGGAGGTATGATTGAAAATTAAAAGGAAGAAAAAAGAATTTTTTCCCCTACTCTAATTCTTAACCCAAATTAAGTTATAGTCACCTCCTTGTCACAGCTATGACCCCTTATTGGCTGGCCTGCTAAAGGCAGAAAATCCTACTGTTCCAGGAGATGTGTTCGGAGCTCAGCGGCTAGCAGCTTCTCAGTCCGCCATCTTCTGGGAAACCCCCCCTCCAGACTTTTTTAAAGGATTTCTCGAAAATGAAAACTAGCTCCAAGTCCTTTGATCCAATGAGAGCTATACTTAAGAAGTCTTTGGATCCGCCCTCAGGGTCGTGGTGGTCCCTGGAGACTCCCAAGAGAAAGCCCCCAAGCTCTGCAACCGGCGGAGGAGCCACCTTCCTGGGCAGAGGACAATGCCCAGTACATTCGCCTTGCCCGCCGCCGCCTGGGAAGTCTGGAGCAGCCCGCCCGCTAGTCCATGCCACCTTTACTCTAATTCTTAACCAAAATTCAATTATAGTCACCTCTTTGGTGTCACCACTAGGACCCCTTATTGACTGGCCTGCTAAAGGCAGAAAATCCTACCGTTTCCAGAAGATGTGATCAGAGCACACGCTGCTAGCAGCTTCTCAGTCCACCATCTTCCTCCATTTCTAATATATTCTTTTTTTAATAATTTTTATTTATGAAATGGAAACACAGACAAGACCACAGAATAAGAGGGGTACAATTCCCAGCACCAGAACTCTGTATCCCATCCCCTGCCCAGACATTTTTACTAATCTTTATCCCTCTGGGAGTATGAACCCAGGATCATTATGGGGTGCAGAAGGTGGAAGATCTAACTTCTGTAATTGCTTCCCTGCTGAACATTGGCAATGACAGGTCAATCCATACTCCCAGTCCAGCTCTGTCTTTCCCTAGTGGGGCAGAGCTCTGAGGAAGCATGGCGCCAGGACACACAGGTGGGGTTGTTTGCCCTAGGAAGTCTGGTTAGCATCATGGTAGCATCTGGAATCTGGTGGTTAAAAACAAAGTGTCAACATATAAAGCCAAACAAATTGTTGACTAATCATGAACCTAAAGGCAAGAATATTGGAGATGAATATTTGAGGTCTACATTTTGGAAATAGCTATTAGGTCTATTATAGTTATATTACAAAGGGTCCATGATTTTACTAGTTTTTGCCTGAGCCTGACATCTGATATGCAGGTGGACCAAAGTTATTGTCTGGAGAGATGATGTCATGGCTGGAAAAGGGCTAGAAAGTTGGATCAGGGAAGAGAGTAGCTCCCAAATATGGGTAAAGTGTATAAATATTGTTGACTATAAACCCCATTGATTTGATCTGGGGCCCATATTCAGCACTGGAGCATATGTAACCTCAGCATCCTTGTAGGTCAAAGTAGGCATTCTGTGGTCATGAGTAGGAACATTCCAGGTTGCACCAATTTCAGAACCTATCTTCCACAGGTGATAGGTAGAGTATGTTATTCAGCCTCCCTCTGGAAGATGGAACAATCTCTACCATTTTGATCCATATTGAAGGCAAGTCGTATAGAGGGGCCACAAAGGGGTCCATTATGTTGTTCCTGATGGAGATGTCCAGCCACAGTGGAGAGAGGGATCTGTTAGAGGTCTAGGCCCATCGTGTCTGTGTGGGAATCTGAGGACTCCCCAACTAGGGCCCCATGTGGTGGGATAGCCTGACAGTGACTAAAGAGTCATCATTAAAGTATAGCAGTCTCTTGTCCTTATTCAGCTTTTGTAGTCCTTACTTTGAGAAGGCTAACTTTGGAGTGATTGAGGGTAGTGTAATAGGACATAAGTAAGGAGGGTGTCTAGGTCTAAGGAGAAACTATTTCATTAGGTACTTTATGGTGTCTTTTTAGGTCTTTCTACTTGCCTGCTTCATTTATTGACTCACTGCAAACTATTGTGCACTTTTGCTTAAAGGTATGTATTTTGCCCTAATTGCTTAAAGGTATGTATTTTGCCCTAATATATGGATACATGTGTACATATGCCCTATCTCATTGGACCTGGTCTATATCTAAATTCTAGGACTTTGTTAGGAAGTGAACCACCCAAAATGGAATTAAAGAGTCCTGTGAGAAAGGAAAGGTCTCACTCAAGTTATGAGGCTGAAAGACTGAATTCCTTGCCTAACATCTTAGACACAGTCCAAAGTGAAACATGCCGACGTGGTACTAGTTTCATTTATTAGGCTGGGATGAGCAGATGCAGTTGCTATCAGTTGGTATGAATTGAGAAATCATGCAGGAAAGTGAGCCACACCCTAGAGGCTCCAGGATTTATAGAGGAATATGGGCTTTAAAGAGGAAGCGGATGTTACTGTTGTCTTAGGGTTTAAGAAGGCAATAGATAAGTATTGCTATAATCAAATTATTTGGCATTGGGTTAACTTTGAAAATCATATTGCTAGAATTTGCTGTATCATATGAGACATCGCCATAATTCATGTCCTTTGAGATCATTTATACACATATGTGTGTTATAAAATAACACCACTGGTTTCTTTTGTTCTCCCTGGTCAAAGTTTTTAGGAAAGTCAATATTTAAAAAAAACAGGTCATTAACAATTTGAGCCCACTGTTAAAATTCAATCTGATTAGCAATTTGAAATCTTAAGTGTTTAGACTGAAGGAACATATACTCAACCTATGGTCTATGCATCACAAAGTTTGAGATATAAAATCAATTTCCCCTCTTGAATTAATTTAAAAGTGACTTTTGAGAGTACAAGTTAATAGAGTTTACATCAACATCATTTCCACAACCAAAGGTCTGTGTCCCATCCCCATCCCTAGTGAAGCTGATCATCTACCCTCATCCTCCACTTAGAGATTTTTACATTGGTGCTATACTCCAAATTCAGTCAGATTTTGCTTTGAGTTTCCCTTTCTATTTTTCTTTCTCAACTTCTGTTTAAGATTGGGTTCATCCCATACTCATATTTGTCTTTCTGACTTATCTCACTTAACATAATTCTTTCTCGCTCCATCCAAGATTAGTCAGAGAAGGTTCATTGTTCTTAGTAGCTGCATAGTATTTCATTGTGCGAATATACCACAGTATTCTCATCCACTCATCTGTTTTTGGGCACCTGGTTTGCTTCCAAGTTTTAGCTATTATGAATTGTGCTACTATGAACATAGGTGTACACATATATTTTTGGTTGGGTGTTATGGAGTCCTTGGGGAATATCCCTAGGAGAAATTACTGGATCATATTAAAGGTCGATCTCTAGCCTTGTTAGGTTTCTCCAGACTGCTCTTCACAGGGGTTGGACCAATTTACATTCCCAACAGCATTGTGGAAGCAATTGTTTGTCCCCACAACTTCTCCACCATCTTTTGCTGCTGTTATTTTTGATGTATAACATTCTCACAGGGGTGAGTTGTATCTCAATATTGACTTCATTTGTATTTCTCTGAAAATCAGTGACCTGGAGCAATTTTTTCATAAGCTTATTAGAATTTTGTATCTCTTCTATATTGAATGTTCTGTTCATATCCTCTTTCCATTTTTGGGTGGGATCACTTCCATTTTTTGTTGTTAAGTTTGGTGGGCTCTTTATATATTTTAGTTATTAGTCTCTTGTCTGATGTACGGCATGTGAAGATCTTCTCCCATTCTGTGAAGGGTCTCTTTGTTTTGGCAATGGTTTCTTTGGCTGTGCAGAAGACTTTAAATTTGATGTAGTCCCACTGATTTGTTTCTGATTTAGTCTTCCTTGCAGTTGGTTTTGTATCATCTAAGATGCCCTTGAGGTTTAAGTGGGACAGTGTTCCACCAATGTTTTCCTCTAAGTATATGATAGTTTCTGGTCTAACATCCAGGTCCATGATACATTTGGAGTTGATTTTTGTTTCTGGTGAGATAAAGTGGTTCAGTTTCTTTCTTCTGCATGTTTCAACCCAGTTTATCCAGCACCATGAAAAGAACCTCTTTCCTCCATTTAATATTTTTGGCCCCCTCATCAAAAATTAGGTGTCCATAGGTGTGAGAATTTAGTTCTGGGATCTCAAATCTGTCTTACTGGTCTGTGTACCTATTTTAGATATAGTGCTAGGCTGTTTTGATTATTATGGCCTTAGAATATAATTTGAGAACTGTGAGTATAATGCCTCTGTTTATTTTTCTCCAGATAGTTTAGCTGATTTTATGTGTTTTATGGTTCCAGATAAATGACAGTAACTTTTGTTCTATTATTTTAAAAAAAGCTTGGTGGAACTTTGATGGGTCTCACATTAATTTGTATATGACTCTGAGTAGAATATCCATTTTGATGATATTAAATCCTCTGATTCATGAGCATGGGATATCTTTCTATTTCTTGGTATCATTTTCTATTTCTTTAAATAGTGACTCTCAATTTTCGGTATCTTAGTATTTCACTTCTTTGGTCAGGTTTATTCCTAGATATTTTATTGATTTTGCTGTGAATGTGAATGGTAGTGATTTCTTGATGTGCTCGTATTCTGACTTAGTGTTTGCATAAAGAAATGCCACTGATATTTGTACTTGATTTTGTAGCATGAAACACTGCTATATTGCACAATGATTTCCAGTAGCTTTCTGGTGGATTCTTTAGGTTTTTCTATGTATGCTATCATATCATCTGCAAATAGTAAGGGTTTGACTTCCCTTCCAATCTGGATTTCTTTGATTCCTTTCTCTTTCTTTATTTCTATGAGGAGAACTTCTACTACTATGTTGAAGAGTAATGGTGAAAATAGACAACCCTGTCTATTCCCCCATCTGAGGGGGGATGCTTTCAACTTTTGTCCCCTGACTATGATGTTGGTTATAGGTTTTCTGTAAATGGACTCCACCATCTTGAGGAATTTTCCATCTATTCCCATTTTTTGCAGTGTTTTGAGCATGAATGGGTGTTGGACTTTGTCAAAGGCTTTCTCTGCATCTACTGAGGTAATCATGTGGCTTTTGGTTTTGCTTTTATTGATATGGTGAATGTCACTGATTAACTTATGTATGTTGAACTAGCCTTGCATTTCTGGAATAAATCCCATGTGTTTGTGATGAACCATCTTTTTGATATACTGCTGTATCCAGTTGGCTAGAATATTGTTTAATATTTTAGCATCTATGTTCATCAGAGATATTGGTCTGTATTTTTATTTATTTATTTGTTGTGTCCCTATCTACTTTTGGTATAAGGGTGATACTGGATTCATAGAAGATAGACAGAAGTGTTCCTGATTCTTCAATCTTTTGGAAGAGCTTTACAAGTATAGGTATTAGTGGGGAAGCTACTACAGAAGCCACCTTTTGCATCTCACAATGGCCTTGGCTCAATACTCCCAGAGCGTTAAAGAATAGGAAAGCTTTTGAGAGAGTCAACATATCAAAGACTCAATCTATGTATTAAAATGACCCAGTCTGTGTTTTAAAAAGTATGATACATACAGTCAATTTTCCCTCTCATATTTATTAAATAGCAATCTATATGACTGAAAATTAATAGGAGTGTACATAAATACCATTCCCACCACCAAAAGACTGTATCCCATCCCAACACCCCCCCACCCTGGGAAGCAGAATATCTACCCTCACCCTCACTCCAGGGTTTTTATTTTAGTGCCCTACTCCAGTTTTAGTCATTTAGTCCTGCTTTTAGATTCTCTTTCTGTTCTTCTTTCTCAACTTCTGTTGATGAGTGGGATCATCACATACTTATCTTTATCTTTCTGACTTAGCTCACTTAACATAATTCCTTCTAGCTCTATCCAAGATGAGTCAGATAAGGTGGGTTCATTGTTCTTAATAGCTGCATAGTATTCCATTGTATATATATATTACATCTTTCTCAGCCACTCATTTGTTGTTGGGCACCTGGGTTGCTTCCAGATTTTACTTATTACTAATTGTGCTGCTGTGAAGATAGGTGTACAAATATCTTTTTGGTTGGGTGTTATGGAGTCCTTGGAGTATATCCCCAGGAGAGGAATTACTGGGTCATATGGAACAGATTTAATATGTTGACTCTCAAAATCCTAGACCAGGGAGAACAGAAGCAACCGGTGGCACAACTATATACAAGTAATGTCAAAGGACATAAATTGTGGTGATGTTGGCTATTATACAACAAATCCTAACAAACAGATTTTTCAAAGTTAACCCAATTACCAAATAATATGATTATAAAAATAACTATCTATTGTCCTCTTGAACCCTAAGACAGCAGGAACTTCACATGTCCACTATAGAGCCTATATGTCCCCCAGTCATGCAACCTTAGAATAGGGTGCATTTTCCTGTAGGCTTCTCTCAATTCATACCAAATAATATTGCATCTATCAATCCCAACCTAATGAACACAAGTAATACCTCAGCATGCTTTACTTCAGACTGTGTCCAGAGACTTCAGGTGTGGAATGATAACCCTTCAGCTTCATCACTTGGATGAGACCTTTCTTTTCATAGTATTCTCTAATTCCGTTCCAGGTGGTTCACTTCCTAACAAAGTCCCAAAACCTAGATATAGACTAGGTCCTGTGAGATAGAGCATATGTTCACATGTATCCATAAAGCAGGGTAAAATATATACCTGAAAGCAAAAGTACACAATAGTCTGCAATGAATTCCCCCCAACACTTCATCTGCACTATTCCAGCCTTTAGGTCCATGATTGTTGAACAATTTGTTTGGCTTTGCATGTTAACTCTCTTTTTAGCCAGCATGATGCTGACCAAACTTCCCTGGACAGATGACCCCACCAATGTGTCCTGGAGCCTTGCCTCCCCAGATCCCCACCCTACTAGAGAAAGAGAGAGGCAGGCTGGGGGGAGTATGGATCAACCAGTTAACACCCATCTTCAATGGGGAAACAATTACAGAAGCCAGACCTTCCACCTTCTGCATCCCACAGTGACCTTGGGTCCATACTCCAGAGGGTTAAAGGATAGGAAAGCTACCAGAGGAGGGGATGGGTAGGATATGGAGATCTGGTGGTGGGAATTGCGTGGAGTTGTACCCCTCTTATCCTATGATTTTGTTAATGTCTCCTTTTTTAAATAAATAAATAATAAAAATAAACTACAAAACAAAAAGAATAAGAAAGCTATCACGGGATGAGATGGGATACAGAGTTCTGGTGGAGGGAACTGTGTGGAGTTGTACCCCTCTTATCCTATGGTTTTGTCAGTGTTTCCTTTTAATAAATAAAAATATATATATTTTTAAATTATAAGTATTTCCTGTTTCTTGAAAGTTTTGTAGAATTCATTTGTAAAGCCATTTGGTCCTGGACTTTTGTTTTGGGGAAGACTACTAATAACTGTTTCAGTTCTTGTGTGTGTGTGTGTGTGTGTGTGTGTGTGTGTGTGTGTGTGTGTTTGTTTCACTTAGTTTCTGTAGTTCTTCCTGGTTCAGTTTTGGAAGTGTATATGTTTCCAAGAATTCTTCCAATTCTTCCAGGTTCTGTAGCTTCATGGCACAGGAGCTTCACATGATTTTTCGAATTTCTGTAGTGTCTGTTGTGATATCTACTCTATAACTTACAGTTATATTTATTTGAGTTTTCTCCTCCCCCTGCTAGTTATTAAACACATGGTAACCACAAAACTAAACAGGGAACAGAGATTTACTAAAAACACAAGAAAAATCAGTGAAGAATTCACTATAGAAACTCATCCACACAATAGGTCAGATAGAAAAAAATGTGCAAAAATTCAACAATTTAAAATAAAATTTCAAAACAAAAATTTAAAACAATTTAAAATAAACTTCAAAACAAAAATGAGAATGGGCATAAGTAAACCACATATATCAATAATCTCCTTAAATGTGAATGGCTTAAATTCAACAGTCAAAAGATTCAAAATAGCTAAATAGACTAAAGAACAGAATTTATCCATTATGTGTCTTCAGGAAACATACATCCAAAGATGAATGGAAACTGAATATAAGTGGTTGGAGCAAGATGTTTCAAGCTAATAACTCACAAAAAAGGCAGGGACAGCTATCCTATTCTCTGATAAAATAGACTTTCTGGCAAAGAAAGTAATCAAAGATAGAGAAAGCCATTACATAATGGTTATAGGATCAGTCCAACAAAAAAGATATAACCATCATAAGTATATATGCCCCCAACTTAAGAAGACCCAAATATATAAAACATGCACTTCTGAATTCAAGGGAGACATTGATAGCAAGACAATAATAGTAGGAGATTTCAACACACCACTCACAACAAGAGACAGAACATCTAAACAAAAAATTAATAGAGAAATAGCAAACTTAAATGAAACCATAAATTATTCTTCTTCTAGCGTTTGCCCTTCTTCAGTAGCCAGTCAACAACGTCAGGTTGAAAGCTGTCAGGAGCTGCTTGTTGCTGGCTTTGAAAGTGACTGGGATCCATGTGGATTCAGTCGGCTAGGAAGGATCGTCTGTTTCCCCAATGAATGGGTACGCACGGGATGCACCACGAGAAGGTCGATCCAATGCATCCCAAACCATAAATGAAATGGACCTAATAGATATATGCAGAACTTTTCATCCCAAAAGCAATGGATACACAGTCTTCTCAAGTACACATGGGATATTTACAAGGATTGACCGTATGCTGTGCCACAAAGACAGTCTAAACAGATATGCAAATATTAAAATTATAAAATGCGTCCTCTCAGACCTTGAAGGCATGAAGCTAGAAATCAACCAAAAAAGGAAAAGAAATTTTCCCAAAGCATGGAGACTAAACAGTATGCAGCTGAACAATAAATGGATCATTGAAGAGATCAAAAAAGAAATTAGTAATTACCTCAATACCAATGTAAATTAAGAAACTAGTTACCAGACCCTATAGGACGCAGCAAAAGCAATGCTGAGAGGGAAGTTCATAGCAAAACAGGCCCACATTAATAAACAGGAGAAATCACTAGTAAATCATTGAACAAACCACCTCAATCAACTAGAAGTGGAGCAACAGAAAGAACCAACAGTCAGCAGGAGACATGAAATAGTCAAAATCAGAGAGAAATCAATGAAATAGAAAACAAGAAGATCATTAGGAAGATTAATGAAACCTAGAGCTGGTTCTTTGAAAGGATTAATAAAATAGATAATCCACTAGCTCCAATCACCATGAGTGAAAGAGAGAATGTCATGGTAAAATCACTCAAAAAATGAAAGAGGAGATATTACAACAGATGAAGTAGATATTCAAAATAGTATGCAAGTATATTACAGACATCTGTGTGGAATCACATTTGGCAACTTAGAAGAAATGGACACATTCTTAGAGTCATATCCACTACTAACCTTGACACAAGAGGAAGTAGATAACTTTAACAGTCCAATCATTAGTAAATAAATTGAAAAAATAATCAAAAGCGTACCCAAGAACAAAATCCCAGGCCCTGATAGCTATACTAATGAATTTTACAATACATTCAGAGAAGAACTGACATCCATCCTCCTCAAACTCTTCCAGAAAATAGAAGAGGAAACAATTTCAAATACATTCTAAGAGATTAACATCACCCTGATCCCCGGAGCAGGAAAGGACCCCACCAAAAAAAGAAAACTATAGACCGATATCTCTGATGAACATCAGTGCAAAGATACTCAACAAAATCTTGGGTACTCAAATGCAGTAACATATTAAGGGAATAATCCACTAAGAACAAGTGGGATTCATCCCTGGGAAATAGAGATAGCTTAATATCCATAAGTCAACATACATAATCCACTATATCAGCAGAAAGATAAAAATTACATGATTCTATCAATAGATGTAGAAAAATAGATGCAGACAAGGTGCAACACCCATTTATCATAAAGGCCCTTGAGAAACTGGGAGTGGAAGGAAAATTCCTTAACATAATAAAGGTTATATATGATAAGCCAGGGGCTAACATCATAGTCAATGGGGAAAAATTGCAAGCTTTTCCCCTAAAATTAGGAAGTAGACAAGGATGCCCACTCTCACCATTTTTATTCAACATAGTCCTAGAAGTCCTCTCCATAGTAATCAGGCCAAAAAGATTTATCAAAAGAATCCAAATTGGAAAGGATGAAGTTAAACTCTCATTATTCACAGATGATATGCTGGTATACCTAGAAGACCCTGAAACTCTACCAAGAAACTACTGGAAATCATCGATAAATTCAATAGGCTAAAAAATCAATACCCATTTCTTTATGCAAATGATGGGTCAGAAGAAAGGAAACTGAAGGAAGCAATATAATTTATAATTGAATCCAACAAGATCAAATACCCAAGAATAAATCTAAGAAAGCATGTAAAGGACTTTTTCAAGGAAAACTATAAGACATTGTTAAAAAATATATATAGGATAACACAAAGACATGGAAGAATATTCCCTGATCATGGGTTAGAGAATAAATATCATTAAAATGGAAATTTTTCCAAAAATAATCTATAGATTCAATGCAATTTATTAAAATACCAATGGTACATTTCAAGGAAATGGAACAGATTATTCAAAAATTTGTGTGGAACTTTAAAAAACCACAAGTAGCAAAAACACTCCCAAGGAAAAAGAAGAAAAATGAAGCATCACAATACTCTACTTCAGGTTATAGTACAAAAGCAGTAGTAATCAAAACTGTGGTACTGGAACAAAAATGGTCATATGGACCAATGGAATAGGATAGAGAGCCCAGAACTCAATGCACAACATGTACAGAAACCTTGTATATGACAAAGGAGTCAAATCTGCCCATTGGGGAAAAGAAAGTCTCTAACAAATGGTGTTGGAAGAATTGGACAGCCACATGTAGAAAAATGAAAGTAGACCACCAATTAACACCATACACCAAATTTAACTCAAAATGGATCAAAGATCTGGATATCAGACGTGAAAGTATAAAATACATAGAAGAACATATTGGTGAAACATTTCATGGAATCAACACTAAAGACATATTTGGAGATTTCACCCCATAGGCATGGAACATTTACAAGAATTGACTATATGCTGGGATCAACAAAAGCAATACTGAACAAATAGGACTATATCAAACTAAAAAGCTTCCATGCATCAAAAGAAAACTCCATAAAGATAAACAGGAAACCCAACAAATGGGAGAATATATTTGCACATCATACTTCAGACAAGCACTTGATATAAAACATGTATAAATAATTCATTTGGCTCAACAAAAAGAAAAAGAACAACCAAATAAAAAAGTAGGCAGCAGATATGCATAGACAGTTCTCCAAAGAAGAGATATGCATGGCCCACAGAAATATGCAGAAATGCTCTAATTCACTCATCACCAGACAAATTCAAACTAAAACCACATTGAGATACCACCTCACTACTGCAAGAAGCACCAAAGTAAAATCCCTGTGGTGAGGGGGAGGGCGGACATTTGGCTTCCCAGGGCAGCAGGGGGTGGGGGGGATTTGGTGGGTGGAATGGCACAGTCTTTTGGTGGTGGGAATGGTGTTTATGTACACTCCTATTAAAGTGTAGTCATATAAATCACTATTTAATTAATATGAGAGGGGGATAAATTGATTGTATGTCTCGAACTTTTTAAAACACAAACTGAATCTTTTTAATACATAGTCTGAGCCTTTGATATGTGGACTCTTTCAAAAGCCTAGACCGGGTAGAATAGAAGCAACCAGTGGCACAGCTATATACAAGATACTAGGTATTATACAGCAAACCCTAACAAAGGGACTTTTCAAAGTTAACCCAATTAGCAAATAATGTAATGATAACACCAACTGTCCATTGTCTTCTTAACCCTAAGACAGCAGAAACCTCACATTTCCACTATAGAACCTATATTTCCCCTAGTCCTGGAACCTTAGGGTGGGGCCCACTTTCCTGCATGCTTCTTTCAGTTCATATCAAATAATATTGCATTCGCTGATCACAACCTAATAAATGCAACGAGTGCCACCTCAACATGCTTCACCTCAGACTGTGTCCAGAGACTTCAGGTGTGGAATGACAACCCTTCAGCTTCATTATTCGGGTGAGACCTTTCCTTTCATAGTATTCTCTAATTCCATTCCAGGTGGTTCACTTCCTAACAAAGTGCCAAAACCTAGATATAGACCAGGTCCCATGAGATAGAGCATATACTCACACATATCCATAAACTAGGGCAAAATATATGCCTGAAAGCAGAAGTACACTAGAGTATGCAGTGAGTATCCCTCAACACTTCATCTGCACAATTCCAGCCTTTAGTTCATAATTATTCAACAATTTATTTGGCTTTGTATGTTAACTCTCTTTCCAGCCACCAGGTTCCAGATGCCAGCATGATGCCAACCAGGCTTCCCTGGACTGAAGACCCCACCAATGCATCCTGGAGCTCTGCTTCCCCAGAGACCCACCCTACTAGGGATAGAGAGAGGCAGACTGGGAGTATGGATCAACCAGTGAAGGCCCATGTGCAGTGGGGAAGCAATTACAGAAGCCAGACCTTCCATCTTCTGCAACCCACAAGGACCCTGGCTCCATACTCCCAGAGGGATAGAGTATGGGAAATCTATCAGGGGAGAGGATAAAATATGGTGATCAGGGGCAGGAATTGTGTGGAGTTGAACCCCTCCTATCCTATGGTTTTGTCAATATCTCCTTTCTTAAATAAAACAAACAAACAAACAAAACAGAAGAAGATAAATGTTGGAAAGGATGTGGAGAGAAAGGAACTCTAATATACTGCTGGTGGAAATGCAAAATGGTACAACTATTATGGAGAACACTATGGATGCTCCCTAAGCAAATACAGATGGAAATTCCTTACAACCCAGCAATCCCACACCTAGGCATTTATCCAAAAGGGATAATATCACTAACTCAAAGGGATATATGCACCCCCATGTTCATAGCTGCATTATCCACAATAGCAAAAATTTGGAAGCAACCAAAATATCCCTCCATAGATGACTGGTTAAAAATTTATGGGATATATACTCAATGGAGTACTACTCAGCAATAAAAAAGATGATTTTACATCTTTTGTGATAAAATGGATCAAACTTGAGAACATTATGTTTAGTGAAATAAGCAAGGAGGTAAAGGAAAGTTACAGGATGGTCTCATTCATATGTGGAATATAGAGAACTGAACTCACATACTTAAACAACCATACACAACACAACCCATATTTAAATAGGAAAACGATAGTTGTTATCTAGGGGTGAGGGGGGAGGGCACAGACTTTCAGAGGCTGGGAAGATGTGAAATTCTAGTCCTATCACTATTTAGTCCTATCAATAATAATATTACATGTGTGAGTTGGGGAGTGGATAGGTTTACTATCTCAACTTCCCTAACTGCCTAGATCATAGCCCTAAGCACAAATATTAGCTTTTGCTAATATTTATGTTAGGTTTGCAAAATGATCAAACTCTGACAAGGGGATTAATTGTTCATGGATCTTTTAAAATATATCTGAAAATATAGCTCTGCAAACATCTAAATCAACTATAGCTTTAATCCATAAAGTTTTAAAGACCTTTTGATCTTGTAAGTATTTAAAATACAAAGAGGTTCATATACCACTAAAAGGGGTCAAAGCATACTGAAGTCAAGTATATTAATATAGATAACTAAACTCCCCAGCTAACCTGGTTATGATAATTAATTATTGATATTTTAACTCTAACACTATAAGAAACCCCTTGCATTCTCTTTAAGACCCTCATTTCTCCTAACCCTGGTACCTCTAGGATATTCCTATACTTCTTGAAATTTCTTCTCTATAATTCCTTACCACCATACCAACTTTGTCTACCTCAACCAACTTGCTACTGTTGCTGTCCACCCACATTATGCTAGTATTGAAATCCTACGATGGACTGCAACCAGAGATACCAGCCTGAGAAATCAACCTGGCAACTCTTCAAATCTGATGAGACTGTTTCTAACACATGGAACTACCTACATCCAAGTTAGATGGCACATCATTTAACTAAGTAACAGATTCCAGATTAGGCTAGAGTTTGGGGTACTGGATACAGTTGTACATGTATCCATAAGCAAGGGGGTGATCATATAACTAAAGTCAAAGTGCTCAGTAATGGTTGAAGTGCCTAAAGAAGTCATCATAAATCCTGTAATTGATTGAATTTAGATCAAAATAACAGGACAGCCTAGCAGAAAGGCCCAAAGAAGATAGATCCCTAAAAGCTAACTCTGGTTGGGCTCAACAAATGATAGTGCCTAACTGAAAGAAAATCTAAAATAATCAGATAGAAAGAACTACAAAAGTTGGATAAGGGCAAGAGACCAGCCCACTTAATAATGGCCTGTTTGGTCAATATCATACTACCTGATCATCTGGGGCCATAGTTAGGGAATCCTTGGCCTTGACTTCTAAAGAGTCCCTCTCTCCACTACCACTGGTCGTTTCCATAAGGAACAGCATCTTGTGGGCCCCCTCAGCACCTTGGCTTTACCATAAAGCAATGATGGTAGGGATAGCCCCAGTCTCCAAAAGGAGACTGCCCTGCCCTGCCACTTGAAAAAGATTGGTCCTGAAATGAGTGCAGCCTGCAATGTTCCTCAGATGTGATAATGAGCTATAAGCCCAGACCAATAGGGACTTAGAGGTTACATAGGCTCTGGCACTAAATATAAATATGTATTTACATATGAGCAGGTGGATGGAGGTAAATAGTTAATTTTAGCCACAAAATTATATATATCTCCCATTCATATATATATGAATGGGAGCTACTCCCTGCCTTAATCCAATTTTCTAGCCCTTTCTCTATTCTGACACCATTCTTTCAGACAATATTCTTATCCAACCTCAGGCTAGCTACCAAACTCAAGCAAAACTATTATAGCTATATGCCTCTAGAAGCATGCCTAAAAGGGTTCTCCTAGCTTTCTTCTACCGTAAAATTCCTAATATCATCTGCTCTTATCCTACTTACTGGTTCCTGTTCATTAACCAGCTTGTCTCAATTTAGGTCATGCTACCTTTCAGACAGCAAGTTACAGATGCTACCATGATTCCACTCTGACTTCACTGGGCAGACCACCTCACCAATGTGCCTGAACCCTTGCCTCTCAGAGCTCTGGTCTGGTTTTACTCAGTTTTTATATTGTGCACATAATGCTATAATGCAGGGGTCATTCTTTAACTTTTAATTGTGTATGTTTTGAAGAACAGAAGATAGCACAGTGAAGGAAGCTTTGGTATTGTGGTCTCCTCTCTCTCTCTCTCTCTTTAATAGCGAACTCTTTTTTTTTCTCTTTTTTTCCTCCAGGGTTGTTGCTGCACCACGAATCCACCGCTCTTGGAGGCCATTTTTCCCCCTTTTGTTGCCCTTGTTGTTGTAGCCTCGTTGTGGTTATTATTGCCATTGTTGATGTTGTTCGTTGTTGAATAGGACAGAAAGAGGAGGGGAAGACAGAGGGGGAGAGAAAGACAGACATCTGCAGACCTGCTTCACCACCTGTGAAGCAACTCCCCTGCAGGTGGGGAGCTGGGGGCTCGAACCAGGATTCTTACGCCAGTTTTTGCGCTTTGCGCCACATGTGCCTAATCCATTGCTTAAAGAATAGATCTTTATATGCCATAGAGCAAAGACTAACAACAAATATATATAAATAGCTCAAGAAAATATGCAGCAACAAAAACAAATGATCCCACTCTAAAATATGGAGAGTTTATGAACAATATATTCACCAAGAGTGAGATTCATACGGCAAGCGTGTATATGAAAATATAAATGCTATAAGTAATTAACTGTCAGCGAAGGGCAAATAAAGACAAAAGTGAACTATTGCTTGACTCCTGTGAGAATGTCATGCATCAGAAAAGGTAGCAACAACAAATGCTGGAGAGTTGGGGAAAAAGGAACCCTCCTGCATTGATGGTGGGAATATAAATTGTTCCAAGCCCAGTGAAGAACAGTCTGAAGAAATCTCAGAAGACTAGAAATGAACCTACCCTATGATCCTGAAATTCCTCTCCTTGGGTTATATCCTAAGGAACCAAACATATTCATTCAAAAAGATCTGTGTATTCATAGCAGCACTTTTTAAAATTATCTCTCCCTTTTTTATCTTGCTTTTCCTTCTCAGTTTCTCTCTGTCTTATCCAATAAAACAGAAAAAAAAAAAAATGGCCACCAGCAGCAATGGATGTGTAATGCAGGTACCAAGCCCCAGCAATAACACTAGAGGCCAAAAAAAAAAAAAAAAAGACCTGACCAAAACCACTTTTGTTCATGGGCATTATGTATTGCAAAATGCTTCTACACACTCTCCACAAATGGCCTTTAACATTTTCCTTATTAACCCAGATATAATGCAGGATGTATATCAAGTGTGTATGTATGGCATAGAATTTTAATTTAATGCTAGTGATTTTTTAATGATTTTTCTTATTAATCTTAAGTGATCTTCATGTATCCTAATTTTAAAGATTAATTCTTAAAAATTAATGAGTAGATAGAACAAGTCTAACTTATTTTTGTGACAGGGCTTGAACCTGGGATGTCTGCTGCCTCAGATATTGAAATCTTGTGCTCTACCATTTTGAAATGCTTTCCTAGTTCTATCTATCCTAATTAATGGTTTTACTCAGTTCTTATATTGTGCACATAATGCTACACTGCAGGGGTCACTCTTTATCTTTTGATTGTGTCTGTTTTGAAGAATAGCCAGACCTTCTACCTTCTGCAACCCACAATGACCCTGGGTCCATGCTCCCAGAGGGATAGAGAATGGGAAAGCTATCAGGGGAGGGGGTGGGAAATGGAGATTGGGTGGTGGGAATTGTGTGGAATTGTACCCCTCCTACCCTATGGTTTTGTTAATTAATCCTTTCTTAAATAAAAAAATAATAATAATAAAATAAATTTAAAAAAAAAGAAGATAGCACAGTGAAGGAAGCTTTAGTTTTGTGGTCTCCTCTCTCTCTCTCTTTCTCTCTCTTTGTCTCTCTCTCTTTCTCTCCCCAATCTACCTGAAAAATGCCAACAAGAACAGAGCATATCTGGACATGACAAGAAAGAAAATAATATTGCCACCATGAAGTTCACAAATCTAAACAATTATTCAAAAATTGTTAGTTATTTTAAATTTTACATTTTGATCTGTTATCTGTCTGAAATTAATATCCATGTAAAATATAAAGAGTATATACACTATTGATCTTGTTATATAATATAGACATCGTTTTTGAGTGTTTTATGAAAATTCTATTGCATTTTGTGGCTTTTCCCTGTGTTATTCAAATTATTCTGCATAGTGCATGTTGATAACTGGAACTGTATCTCACATAATTTTAATTTTATACATCAAGACTTTATAGAACCTTAAAATGTTTGCATACACATGGAAAAATTACACACACACACACTTTGTTTGAATTCTGTTGAATTTAAACTATGTTATTTGGAAGTAATTACATTTCAGCTTTACTATATCGTATGCCTCTAAACATAATAAATAAATTTTTTTTTCTCCTTGAATATCTTGCTGGAATTTTTTAACAATTATTTGTGCATATGGACTTGACAATGAGCCAACATTTCTGTGTTTTTTAAAATCTTTTACTAATATTTAAGAATATTCTACAAATTATGCAAATTTTGTTTCTTCCTTTCTAAACTTTATATATTCTATTTTATTGCATTGCCTTACTGCACCAGTATAAACTCCACTATAGCAAAATTAAAACAGGCATAGTTTTAGTCTTGATCTCACCCTTGGATCATGAGGATGAAATTAAGTATATGATCACTAATATAGATACTATATATACATTTTGGGACATATACTTTGTCAATGTAAGAATACTTCTATTAGTATTAATTTTTTTCTGAGAACAATGATGAGTTTATTTAATTATTAATGATATTCCTTATTAAGCAGTATATTTTTGGTTACTTCCTTTTTCTCTTCACTTCTCTTCTTCTCCTTTTCTCTTTTTTTCTTTTCTCCTTCTCATTTCCTTTTTTTGTTGCCAGGCTTTGCTGAAAATTCGGGTCTATGAAATTCTACCACTTTAATTTTTGTTGTTGTTGTTGTTTTTTCTTTGTTTCCAGAAAAGCATGGGAGACAAAAAGGAAGATAGGGAAGGAGAGACATCACAGTACTACTTCACCACTACTGATGCTACTCTTTGCATGGCTCCTGATGATGACTAGGTTGTGGGATTCTTGCATAGTAAAGTATGAGTGCTAATTGTTGAGCTATACCCTAGTTATCCTGTTTTTTTAATTTGTTAAAGCAAATTCAAATTTTTGGAATGAACTCTGCATCTATCCTAGTATATTGTCCTTTCCACATATCACTACGAATTTAAAGCATTAGGAATCCAAAAACAGGCATCTTAGCTTCCTAATTGAATAACATTGATATTTCCTTTATCTGCCTCCTACAGATTGATGGTATTTGAATCATAGTTAATTACCTTCATTCCACCATATAGGTAAATGTTTGTAATACACACACACACACACACACACACACCAAACATATGAAAAGGGGTGAGCAGTTATATATATATATATATATATTTCAACTGTATATTAGATTAGCTACCTATGTATAAACTTTTAAACTAAAATACATCTTCTGTATTTCAAATCACTTCCACTTACTTGGATGAATAAGTAAGCATTAAGTTAGTTTCTCTCATCACTCATAATTTTAGGGTTTTTTTTTTAATTGTCATACATAATTTAAAACCAACCCTTAAAAGATTTGTGATTGTGATTAATAGTATTTTCTTCTTAATATTAGAAAAACTTCTGCTGTTTTTAAAATATTTCAAAGGTAAACCCTGATTATTTTTTATGCTATATATGTCTGTTCTTTTGTGATAGTACAGTTCTTCAATTTTTTTTTTTACTAAATGAAAGATGACATAATATATACAAATCTTCTTAAAGTGCTACATTAATTATGCTTAGCTATTTTATCTATCAATGTTGGGATTCAAAACATAAGAAAATGTTTCTAATTTTTTTTTTAGGTGAGGCATAGCTGATTAGTGACATGGTTGGTAGATAAATAGGCCCCAATGCTAAGGATATGACAATATTGCAATGGAACAGGCTGCACTATGCTTCTATAATTATTATAACTGAGTCATTCATAACACTCTATGACTTTATAAAATTAAGTATAAATAGTGAGTAATTGTTTTCATGTTGAATTACTATGTTGAATGTCACTTTTTATCAGACTTTTTTTCCTAGATTTATAAGCAAGATATTCAGTTTAAGGTCATAAGAAGCAAATAAACATGTATATTACAAAATATTTATCAAATACTCAATTTCCTTTTAAGTTAGATTATTCATAAATTATATTTTACAATAATAATAGTAGAAAGTATATTTCCTATATGACACATGCAGTTTAATTAATAGCACATGTGTAGTTCACAAATATAAATATATAATTAAAAATAACTGCCTAAACTGAGTGATGTTTAAGATCACTACATTAATTATTCATTTAACTAAAATTAAAATAAATCTTAGTTTCTGATTGATATTTAACAGCCAGAGGTACATTTTATTGAATTATTAATGTATTGCATATTTATCTCTCCAACTTCCATTTTTTATATGATTGAAAGGAATTCTCATATGAAAACTACATGAACTAGTGAGATAAACATTGACAGTATTCATCAGTGAATCTTTTGTCTTGAATAATTAACTTAATGATGATGTTTGATCAGGGTGATCTGTTATTTTATCATAAGCAACAGTCTCCAAATTTCAGTAGTTTGGGACAATACAATTTCCCTTTTCTCTAAATGTTTAGCATGAGTAAGCATCTCCCAATCCAAACCAAATAATATTGCATCCGCCGATCACAACCTAACCAACGCGACGATTGTCACCTCAACATGCTTCACCTCAGACTGTGTCCAGAGACTTCACGTGTGGAATGACAGCCCTTCAGCTTCATTACTCGGGTGAGACCTTTCCTTTTATAGTACACTCTAATTTCATCTCAGGTAGTTCACTTTCTAACAAAGTCCCATAACCTAGATATACACCAGTTTCTGTGAGAGAGAGCTTATGTGCACACGTATCCATAAACTACTGCAAAATATATACCTGAAAGCAGAAGTACACTAGAGTTTGCAGTGAGTACCTTCCTAACACTTCCTCTCCACTATTCCACGCTTGGGATCCATGATTGCTCAACAAATTGTTTGGCTTCGTATGTTAACTCTCTTTTCAATCACCAGGTTCCAGATGCCACCAGGATGCTGGCCAGGCTTCCCTGGATTGAAGACCCCACCAATGTGTCCTGGAGCTCAGCTTCCCCAGAGACACACCCTACTAGGGAAAGAGAGAGGCAGACCGGGAGTATGGACCGACCAGTCAACGCCCATGTTCAGCAGGGAAGCAACTACAGAAGCAAGACCTTCTACCTTCTGCAACCCTCAATGACCCTGGGTCCATGTTCCCAGAGGGCTGGAGAATGGGAAAGCTATCATGGGAGGGGGTGGGTTATGGAGATTGGGTGGTGGGAATTGTGTGGAGTTGTGCCCCTCCTGCCTTATGTTTCCTAAATAAAAAATTTAAAAATAAATAAATAAAATAATAATAATTTTTCTACTCCAGTCACTATCAAATTGAAGATGATAATGCCTCTTTAATACATAGATTTATATGTCTTATTCAATGTAAATAGACTATGGTCAACTGCACATTGGCTTTTAAACTTTCTGTTCAGAACTGAAATATATCACATATGCTCAACTGATAAAAGCAAAATATACAGACACAAAAAGTTTTAAACAGTCAGGAAGGAGTGACACTACCATATGCTTGAAAGTTACAGAACTAGAAATATTTTATAAATAACTCTTATGATAGGGTCTGCATTTCTGTAATGTACTTTTTCCTTCCCCTTTAAACTCCCACCTCCCTAAAAAAAAAATTAATATCTGACCAAGATATGCAAGCCCTAAGAAATGTCCATTTATAGAATTGAATCAAAGTCCACAAAATCTGAGTATTTTATGGTAGTGTCTCCATTGATTAATTCAAATAAATTAAAATAAGTAATCATTCTCTTATGTAACTAAAACCATTGTCTTCAAAAAATAAAATAAATTAACTAATTACCAAGTAAGTAAATAAATAAGTTAATAAGAGTAACTTGTCCTGAAATGTGACAAGTCTTCTTTATTGAAAAATATATATTCAGTAAAAACGACAGGAAACTTATAGGAAATTTGAGATCTCTTCTACCTTTAGTGTGGAGGATATTCCTTTCCAAATTTTCTCCTTAGCAATGATTTTCTATGTGATATTTAATTCTCTGAAAGATTTCATTATATGTTTTATATTATTATTACTTTTCTAAAAGGTGTACTAGAGAATATGTACTTCTATGGGGCTGAGGAGTGTTTAAAACCTATATGGTCAAGGCTGTGTAAATTTCAAAATATTAAAGACAAATAAAAAGGTTCTTGGGAAAGAGGGAAGAGAAGGGGGTTATGGGAATGTTTTGGGATACTGATTCATAATTGTAAAAAAAGACCAAATTTGGCAGTGAAAATATTTTGCAGGCGAGGATGAGACAAAATGGTAGCTTGGAAAAAAACACCTGGTGTGAGCTCCAAAAAGAAGCAGCTTTCAACCTGCGATTCTTGGGAAAGGGTAGGATTTCTGGGCCAGCAGTGGAGGGAGAGATCAAGGAGTGGTCAGGGTGATACCAAAGAAGAATTCTATATCCCACTCTTGGGCTGACAGAGGCCATAAAGGACAAAGAAAAGGAGGACTTTCATTTGGCTAGTTTGACTTTTGTTTGGCTAGAACTCACCCTTCCCCCCACCTCAAAACCGTCCCCCATTGGCTGGCCAGCTGCTCCTAGCAGGCTTCCTGTGAAACTATTTTCTTTACCAAGATTCCTAGCTCAGCAGGGGTGTCATACTAAGCCCCCCCTTTTTTCTTTCTCTCTTTTTTTCTTTCTTGGTTTCTTTCTTTCTTTCTTTCGGGAGCTGGAGCTCTATTTGAGTGACAGAATACAAGACCAGTCAGGGTCTCAGCCCTGCCTGGGAAAGATTAGCTATTTACCTCAAGAGGGTTTTTTTTTTTTTTTTTTTTTTTTTTTTTTGATATTTACTTCTTATAGTTGTCTTTGTTTGGTTTAGGAATGTGATAAGGCTGTGTGGAGCCAATCTGGAGCCGTCCAAGCTGCAGACTTACTGTTAGGGTTTTTTATTTTATTTTATTTTGTTTTATTTTATTATTATTATATATGTGTGTTCCTTTTCTCTCCTCTTCAGGGTAACCAAAATTAACTATTGTTGCTTTTTCCATTCATAGGTGACTGGGTGTGCTATCCAATGTTAAAGGAACTTGCTTCTCTCTCTCTCTTTTCTCCACTCTCCTTTTTTTCTGCTCCTAGCTAATGTGAATATGATTTACAGGGGTCAGGGGTGATACACCAGGTTGAGAGCATGTTTTGCAATGCACAAGGACCCAGTTATGGGACCCATTCCCCACCTAAAGGGGAAAAATTTGCGAGTGGTGAAGCAGTGTTGAAGGAGCCTTTCTTTCTCTTTCCCTCTCTGTTTCACCCATCCCCTCAATTTCTGATGGTCTCTATCCAATAAATAAATAAAGATAATAAAAAATTAAAAATATATTTTACAGAAGTATAACATAGTAGTTGAAAGATCTTACCTGTTAGAGAACCCTGATTTCTTAATAGACCTCTGATTTTATAATGCTTGTTATTTATCTGCTGAACTGTTTTTCTTAATTACTAACAACTATGCATGATACCAGACATGTCAGATTCTTTGTTATATCTGTAGTTCTGTCTCCAGCTCCCCAGAGGTGTTTTGGCCATATCAGGGTAAACACAGATAATGGTCAACAGGCCTTCAGGCAAACATGAAGCCTTTCTTATCCTACATCTCTGTATTATGCCTATATCCTTGGGGAAAGGTTAAGGTTTGCACAGTAAACATAATCAGAGAGAATCATTAGAATTGGATATAACAAATTGGATACAGGGTAGTTGGGTGCTAACACAGGGGTTAAGCACATGTGACACAAAGCACAAGGACCAGCATAAGGATCCTGGTATGAGGCCCAGCTCCCAACCTGCAGGGGAGTCACTTCACAAGTGGTGAAGTAGGTCTGCAGGTGTCTATCTTTCTCTCCCCGCTCTGTCTTCCCTTCCCCTCTCCATTTCTTTCTGTCCTATACAACAACAACTATAACAATAAAACAACAAGGGCAACAAAAGGGAATAAATAAATAAATATTTCTTAAAAAATTTGTATACAGAGTGTTCTATATCCTATTAAAGATCATTCAATTATACATGCCTTTAAGATATTTATATTTATGTTTATGTGTATCTATAAAATATTCATACTTGGGGGTTGGGTGGTAGTGCAGCGGGTTCAGCGCACGTGGCACATAGTGCAATGACGGGGGTAAGGATGCCGGTTTGAGACCCCAGCTCCCCACCTGCAGGGGAGTCACTTCACAGGCTGTGAAGCAGGTCTGCAGGTGTCTATCTTCCTCTCCCCCTCTCTGTCTTCCCCTCCTCTCTCCATTTCTCTCTGTCCTATCCAACAACGAACAACATCAACAACAGCAATAATAACCACAACAAGGCTACAACAACAAGGGCAACAAAAGGGGGAAAATGGCCTCCAGGAGCGATGGATTCATGGTGCAGGCACTGAGCCCCAGCAATATCCCTGGAGGCAAAAACAAAATGTCCATACTTGACATAGCTGTATGCACACATAGCTAATATATACAATAATTGTAAGCCCACAAAAGAGAGAACCACAGGCTAAAAATGAGGAGACTTTTTCCTGGAACCTTACGGTGGCAGTGTGGGAAACAATAAACAAAACTTCTTTTCTCTCACTATTAATGGTGTGATAAGTTTATTTCTTTTTTATTTTATTTTTATTTATAAAAAGAAAGCATTAAAAAACCATAGGATAAGAAGGGTACAAATCCACATAATTCCCGCCACCAGAACTCCATATCCCATCCCCTCCCCTGATAGCTTTCCTATTATTTAACTCTTTGGGAGTATGGACCCAAGGTCATTGTGGGATGTAAAAGGTGGAAAGTCAGGCTTCTGTAATTGCTTCCCTGCTGAACATGGGTGTTGACAGGTCAATCCATACTCCCAGTCTGCCTCTCTCTTTCCCTAGTAGTCTGGAGTTTTGGGGAAGTGGAGCTCTAGGACACATTGGTTGGGTTGTTTGTCCAGGGAAGACTGGTCAGCATCATGCTAGCATCTGGAACCTGATGGTTGAGAAGAGAGTTAACCTACAAAGTCAAACAAATTGTCAACCAATCATGGACTTAAAGGCTGGAATAGTGCAGTTGAAGAGCTGGGGGGGGGGGGTGTGTCTTCCACTTTTTAGATAGCTAGTAGGCATATTTTAGTTATATTCCAAAGGATCTGTGGCTATACATTTTTTTTTTCTTTTTTCCCTGATCCTGAAATCTGATATGCAGGTGAATCCAAGTTATTGTCTGGGGAAATGATGGCATGGCAGGAAAAGGGACAGAAAGCTATAACAGGGAAGAGAGTAGCTCCCTACTATGGAGAAATGTCGAGCTAGCAACATGAGAGAGAGAGAGAGATGACCAAGCTCCTGACAGCAAGGCAATTCAAATCTTTATACATTCAAGTGCCACAGAGTTGGGCGGTAGCACACCTGGTTAAGCCACGTGGCGCAAACTGTAATGGCCAGCAACAGCCTCCTGGTCTGCCTGCCCACCTCTCTAGCTGGTAAAGGGCAGAGACAAGTCAGAAACAGAAGTGGCTTGACAATACCATACATGGTTAGGAACGGGGAGGAGAAAGGTGAGAGGAGCTGGGATGGTAGGGGGCTTCCTTAGCAACTGTTGCTAGGGGTTAAACTGGTAGGATTAATAATACTCTGTGGGGAATTAAGAAAAGGAGACCTTCAGTCATTCGTAAGACAAAGCAGAAGATTGATATGTAGATGATAAAAGGATAGGCCATAGTATCAAGGAATGCAGGGTGGAGCTGGCTTAATGTTTTAAGGAATGCTGGGCTCCTGGAGGCAGAAAAATGCAGGGTGTTTTATGAGGCAGGGACTCTGATATGATGTGGTAATCCTTTGGGGTTCCTGTGTCCCCTCTTGCTCAACCACTTGATAGAGAGAGACTGACAGGACTAACATACCCCTCCAGTCAAGCCCTGCCAGGCTCTACCACATCCTCACAATTTCCCTACAGGGAAGTGGTATAAATATTGTTGACTGTAAACCACATTGACTTGATTTGGTCTGGGGCCCATATTCAGTTTAGGAGCCTATGTGACCTCTCCATCCCTCTAGATCTGAGCTCATATTCTGTGGTCATGAGTAGGAACATTCCAAGCTACACCAATATTGACCCATCTTTCTCAGGTGTATCATAGAGTATGTTGTCCATCCTCCCTTCAGAGGATGGAACATTCTCTACTGTTGTTGATCCAAGTTGTGGGCAAGGTCCTATGTGGGGCCCACAAAGGGATCTATTTTGTTGTTCCTGATAGAGATGACTGATAACAATGGAGAGAGGGATTTATTGGATGTCTAGGCCCATCAAGACAATAATTTCTATAAATCTTTTGTTTTTGTTTTCTCCTTCTAAATTTAATTGTATTTCTGTTGACTTTCCAGGCTTTGAAAGGATAGCAATAACTTTAGACTCCTTTTCCAGAGTACAGAATCCAAATCAAAGAAATTACCACTACCAGTTAATTCATTCAGTAGTTTTAGTGACTTTAACACTTAACACTTTTTAAAGTGTTAACAGTTTGTTTGGTATTGCAAATATGTTACCTCACCTAATTTTAATTTATGGAATTATTTATCTTTTGTTAAACTTTGTTATTTTTAGGGAGTTGGACACTTATTTCTTCATTTCAGTTCTTATAGGTATTACCTTGGTTTGTACAGTTTAGAATTTTTGGTGAAAATTTTATTTTTCTTTCTTTTTAACAAAGAAGGCGAGTTTATATGTACATGAACAGCCTTCCAAGTTATCATTGGCTGCAGTATTAACAAATGTCATGGTCACTGCAGAATATCAGTAGCTAACTATTCAGACTTGATAACAGATGCTTCATCAATCACTGTGAAAGCCAACACCATTACATCTGTCATGGTTAGTTTCCATTTGTGTTTTCAGTTGCTGTTATAAAAGCAAATCACTCTTGGTACAAATGCTAGATATATCAATATTGTCCAAGGTAATAATACAACAGTAATAATTCCAAATTAAATACCTCACAAGATAAAATATGTTTTCATTCCACTATGTAGAGAAAAGTTAGTGCTAGTAATGCCTACTCAGCTCAATCTTGTATATAACTGTTACAATTTACAAGATAATAAAAAAGTTTGAATGGTTAATCCCCTAGTAGCTTTCATGACTCTATCATGTGTCTTTACACAAAACCTTGACTAAATAAAATGTCACAAGTACATTAATAATTTTTAAAAAGATTAGGGTGAGAGCTATGTGAGAGAGTTAAAAATGCTAATATGTACCATTTTATCACATGTGTACAAAGAACAAAAAACAAAGAATAAAAAAGAAAATTTAGCTCATCAGTCCTAAGGTTTCAAATGGTCTTAAATGTCTTAGACAGAAATTTCCCATGTTTAATTATATGTACATGTACATACATATGCATATTCATATGTCCCCTTCCTTTTTCCCACAGTCTTTTGATTTGGTGCAATACACCAAATTCAGTTCAAGTTTTATTGTATTTTCCCTTTCTGTCAGTATTTCTTAAATTCTATGTATGACTGAGATTATCCAATATATAACTTTTTCTTTTTGGCTTATTTCACTTTATATGATTCTCTCAGGCTCCATCCAAGATGAGAAGAAATTCATCATTTTTAGTAGCTAAATAGCATATCATTGTGTACATATAATATAACTTTCTTAGACACTTATTTGTAATTAGGAAACTGGTTGCTTCCAGTTTGGACTATTGCAAACTGTGCTGCCATGAACATTGGTGTATATAGATGGGTGTGTTTGCTTCTTTAGTATATATCCACAGGAGAGAAATTGCCAATTCATAGGTTAAGTTCTTTTCTAGTGCTGTGAAAAATCTCCAGATTGTTTTCCTTAGAAGTTAGATCAATTTCCATTTTCAACAACAGTGATGATCAGGTACTCTCTTAGAAACATCCTGTGCCCACTGTGGTCTACACTGAGTTTTGCAGCCATTGTCTGTTGCAGAGTTGGATATTCTTGCACACTCACTTCCCTGGGGAAAAATTCTCTAGGTCAAAAATCATTGCTCTGGGTTGATTGAACTTGGTGAAATAGAATAGTGTACAAAATGAAATTCACTTTAATTTATTTTTGAAAAGCAGAAGAATCAAGAGGTTCAGATGAATACAAATGAATATTGATTGGTATAATGAAATATGGGAGTGGGTAACAGAATGTAGAATGGAGAAAAAAAATATCTCTGAACTAGAAGAAAAAGTTACTAGTTCAGAGGACTCTGAATTAAAATTTCAACAAGACCCATAGAAAGGAGAAAAGGAAGAACATTCAGAAATACTAGTAGGTATAGATATGACTTGGAAAGGAAGAGAAGTCAGGACCATAGCAAAAAATATATAAGTATAGACAGACAGTTACAGAAATAATAGTCAACCCATATCTGTAGCCTTGGTATAACCACTGTCATTTCTAATGGAGGGAATGGGGACACAGACTCAGATGATAGGAACGGTGTGGTATTTATTATATCCCCGTTTTCTCATAATTTTGTAAATCAGTATTAGATTAATAATAAAATTAAAAGTTATTTGGAAGACATTACAAAAATCAACATATATATATGTATATATATGTATATATATATATATATATATATATATATATATATATATATATATATGAATTAGTGTTAAAAATATTCTCAGTTGATGGCCATAATAAAATACATGAAGTTCGAAGTTTGAGGCAAATGAGGATTTTAATGGATCCATGAGTATTCTGAATGTTCACTTGTACTTTACATCATTTTAGAGAGCAGAGGAGGGTCAAGAAAAGGCAGAGACAGGGAAACTCCTTTTATTACCTCCAATGAAAGTGTAAAAATAGGGATAGACTATAAATGCCCCAGATTTTGTTGTGTCATTTTACTTTCAACTTGATTGCTATACTTGCCTTATCTTTAAAATTATTTAAATTTTTATTATATAGTTTGTATTTCTAGAGTTTCATTAAATGGTAAATTTAATCATGTTCTTTGTCTAATTTCCTGTGATCAGTTAGGATAGATTTAATGAGTCTCTGACTCATAATTTATCCACTAGTTTCATAATAGAGGAGCCAAAACATTTTCTCCTTCCCATTCTAAAACTTAGTAATTATTTTGATACAGACATTATTTGTTGGATATAATATAATTTAATTATCATTTATTTTAAGGAATTATTAAACTATTTTTGCTTTTTATTTCACCTTTATTTAAGACTAGATAGACAGCTAAACTTAAATGGAGGCAATATATTTTTTCAATTTAAAGAAAACTTATTTACTGTTGTTCAATTAGGGAAAAAAATACCTGCTTAATATTCAGTTGCATTGTTTATTTTTAGACCTTCAAATAGAAGTCCACAAGGAATTGTATGTAGTGAAAAACAGAGAATTATTTTAAAAAATGTGACTTGACTTATAGCATTTCACTTAATCATAAAGAAAATAAACATGTGTGTGTCTTCAAATTCTGATAATTAATCCTTGGTTCACAATTTAATTAATATCCATTGGGATCCTCTTTCTAAAAATAATTTATGCAGATTAGACTTATAGTACAGGTTTAATTGTTTTCTATAAAGAAACAAGAGTAATTTTATTTAATAAATGTTTTTATCAAATATCACTTGCATCTGTATTCTAGAGGGCATGTGAATTATTTGTGCATATTTGTAATTCAGATTTACTTACAATGTGAAAATATTCATATTTTTTAATTTTATTAGTGACTTATTATTGAATCACAAAATTACATGTCAACAGGAGCTTAATGTTATACTGTTCCCACCACAAGAGTTCTGAATCCCCAATCCCTCCACTGCAAACAACAGTAGTTTTCCTAAGGGTGCAGACATGGGTTAACTGTCATCTCCACAACTATCTGTCTACATTTGTATGTAACAGCTCCCTTTTTCTTCCAGGTCCTGTCCTTTCATCCCCTCCAAGACACACATAGCCCTATTTACTACATTCAAATGTCCCTCCTTTCTTCCTCCTCTCTCTTTGGGTGCTGATGGAGTTGAAGCCCTCTTATCCTCTCCCTCTTATCATTTCTTTCCCACTGGAAATATAGATTAAATTTGTTTGGGGGGGTGCAAAAGGTAAGGAGGTCTGTTTCTGTAACTGCTTCTCCACTGCTCTTGAGTGGAGAACATGGACCACCAGCCTGTTTCTGTATTTCCCTATGAGGCTCTGAAGAGGCAGTTACAAGACACATTGGTTAGGTCATCTGACCAGTGAAGCCAGGGTGAAAATATGATAGCATTTGCAACTTGGTGTCTGGAAAGTGGCAGGATATAAAGCAAGACAAAACGGTTACTGAACAAAAATCAAAAAGTAGAAGTAGAACAGAAGAGATTAGTGATTTTAGGGTGGAAGAAACCTAGGAAGTCCATTCCAGGTATGTTTCTAGGGACCCACAACTAAGGTAGTTTATGCTTGAGTTTGATAGTAACATGAAGTTCGATAATGATATTGTTTGAGAAAATGGTGTCAGAGTAAAGACCTAGAAAGTGTGATTAGGTTAAAGAGTAGCCCCCATTTATGAAAAAAGCCTATGAATAAAAATAACTATTTACCTCTATCTACCTTACCCAGGGCCCATATATATAAATTTATATTTAGCACAAGAGCCTGTACAACATCCAAGTCCCTATTGGTCTGAGCTCATAAAGGTATCTATGAGATGATATCTCATATGTGGTTTTAGTGATGATTGAATTGGAGCATTTCTGCATATGTTTGTGGGCCATGTGAATCTGATTTTTAGAGAACTGTCTATTCATTTCTCCTGGACACTTTTTTATTTGGCTTTCCTTTTCATTTTTGTTAAGTTGTAAGCATTCTTTATAGATGTTTGAAATCGACAAACCCTTGTCTGAAATATTATGTGTGAGAATATGTTCTCCTCATTGCTAGGTTTCATGTTTATGCTTATAGAGTTTTATTTTGATGTATAGAAGCTTTTTAATTTGATATAGTTTAATTTATTAAGCTTTGGTTTTCTCTTTCCCATGGAGTGAAGTCTCCAAATGCGTCTTTAGTATTAATGTCATGAAATGTTTAATAAAATGTTCTTCTATGTATTTTATACTTTCAGGTCTAATATGAAGATCTTTGATCCATTTTGAGTTAATTTTGGTGCATGGTGTTAATTGGTGGTCTAGTTACAATTTTCTATATGTGGCTGTCCAGTTCTGCCAACACGACTGTTAAAGAGAACTTCATTTGGGTAGATTTGACCTTGTTGTCATGTTTGAGGTGCATATACATGTGTGGATTAATTTCTAGACTTTCTCTCATATTCCACTATGATTATTTTTGTTCCAATATTACACTGCTTTAACTACTAATTTTTTTTTAACTTAAGTTGGGTATTGTGATACTTCTTTTTTCCCTTCTTTTTCCTCAGGAGTACTTTTAATATTTGTGTCTTTTTAAAGTTCCACATGAATTTTTAAATAAGCTGATCAATTTTCTTGAAATATGTCATTGGTATTTTAATAGGAATTGTACTGAATCTATAAATTGCTCTTGGCAAAATTGCCATTTGATAGATATTTATTCTTTGAATCCATGAACAAGGTTGCTCCTCCATCTCCGTGTGTTATCTTTTATTTCTTTCAACAGTGTCATGGTTTTCCTTGAAAAGTTTCTTCATGTCGTTTGTTAGATTTTTTCTGAGGTATTTTATCTTTTTGGATTCAATTGTAAATGGCATTGCTTCCTTCATTTTCATTTACTCTGGCCCAACTTTTACATAGAGAAATGCCACAGATTTGTGGGTATCGATTTTGTACTATAGTTTTTGTAATATAATTATAAATATAATACAATTTTTGTAATATAATTTTGTAATATACTCATACTTTAATAAATTTATTGATGATCTTCAGTATCTTTTTGGCAGAGTTTCTGGGTCCTATAAGTATATCAACATATCATCTGCAAATAATGATAGTTAAAGCCGATCACAACCTAACCAAGGCAACGATTGCCATCTCAACATGCTTCACCTCAGAGTGTATCCAGAGACTTCACGTGTGGAATGACAACCCTTCAGCTTCATTACTCGGGTGAGACCTTTCCTTTTATAGTACACTCTAATTTCATCTCAGGTAGTTCACTTTTTAACAAAGTCCCATAACCTAGACATACACCAGTTTCTGTGAGAGAGAGCGTATGTGCACACGTATCCATAAACTACTGCAAAATATATACCTGAAAGCAGGATTACACTAAAGTTTGCAGTGAGTACCTCCCTAACACTTCCTCTCCACTATTCCAAGCTTGGGATCCATGATTGCTCAACAAATTGTTTGGCTTTGTATGTTAACTCTCTTTTCAATCACCAGGTTCCAGATGCCACCAGGATGCTGGCTAGGCTTCCCTGGATTGAAGACCCCACCAATGTGTCCTGGAGCTCAGCTTCCCCAGAGACACACCTTACTAGGGAAAGAGAGAGGCAGACTGGGAGTATGGACCGACCAGTCAACGCCCATGTTCAGCGGGGAAGCAATTACAGAAGCCAGACCCTCTACCTTCTGCAACCCTCAACGACCCTGGGTCCATGCTCCCAGAGGGATAGAGAATGGGAAGGCTATCATGGGAGGGGGTGGGTTATGGGGATTGGGTGGTGGGAATTGTGTGGAGTTGTACCCCTCCTACCTTATGCTTTTGTTCACTAATCCTTTCTTAAATAAAAAATTAAAAAAAAAATAAAAAAAATAAAATACATTTTAGACTCAGGAATCAAGATTTCTAAGGCGATATCCATTCTAGTTATGAGGGTATCCAAATTAATTAATCCCAAGTTCATCATAATATTTCTTGTTTATGCAGACTTTTAGCTCTTGTGTATACAGGTGCTCTGATCAGACTCTACAAGTTATTGCAGCAAAGGGGCTGAAATATAAATGGACAGAATAATGCAGATCTTTTCATTGCTAAAGGGAAATAATCCTTCTTATTTTTATGGTTGATTCAAACTCTTTAATTTTTTTTTCTTCTATGCATCCATTTTTTCAAACTTTCTTTCTTACACTATATTTTATGTATTTAAGTATATATGTATATGTACTTAAACACACATTTATTTTTTATACTATTGCTTAGAACTTTCAATTTTGAAAGACAAATATACCTATATTTGACAGAATGATTGATCACTGCTCTGTCAAAGATACAAATATAAAATACAATGGAGATCAATTAATTTTTCCTAATATGGATTTTATGTCCTGAAGGAATACTTTAGATAACCAAATATAGATAAACATATCTACTAAGATATTTTTCTGACTTTTTGCATTATCTGATCTAATATACTCCAAAAATGTATGTTTAATTAATTCAATGGTCAATTATTTTTCTTTCTACCATTACAGTGTCTGAGCCTGAATCAACAATCCCAACCCCCCCAAAAAAAAAGTCTCTGGGGAAAGTAATATGTAAAGGGGGGGAGTTAATTTTAGAATGTCTTTTGAACTTATTAATCCACAAATCAACTTCGGTTTGGCTCCTCTAGAGAAAATACATGGGATATATAAATAGAATAGAACAGAAAGGAAGCAATCACTAAGAATACACCTGAGAAGTTATCTGTCTGTGACATGGAGATGACAGTGTTGTATCCATTATATCATTCCCCTTATTGGTTAAAACTAGGTGATATTTTGAATGTTTGATTTTACCTTCACAAGCCTGGATAACTCTTTATGACTATTACTATAAATAATATACAAAACATATGATTGAGTTGAGTTGTGTGCAAAGCTATCCCTTATTTTATAAATGACTGGTCATGACAGTAACAGAGAATACATGCACACTAAGAGATTCTGACATATGCTTTAAGATATCTTGTCAAAATTACAATTGCAAAAATAGTATGTTTTAATTATAAATCATTATAAAGATGAAATATATAATAAAATATTGATGATATCATATCACCAGTCAAATAAAATGTATTAGCCTGTTACTGGATATTCTCGAAAATATTACAATGCCTGTTCAAAACTGTCAAAGATACCAAAAACAGGAGAACTATAGGGATGGGCAGACTAGAGAAGAAGAAATGATGACTAAATGCAATGAAATATCCTCAGTTGGATCTAGAAATAGAATGACATTGGTACAAAAGTTGGTTGAGTGATGTCAATGGCTTAGAATCAATAGTGTGCCAGTGTTATTCTTTTGATTTCAACAATGTATCACTGATACAAGAAGTAAATGTTAAGGTCTCTGGACAAAAGGGGAATGAAAACTCTTTCACTATCTTTTGTAATCACTCGCCAACTACAAAATTATTCTGGCCTTACTTCATTTGGGCTGCTACAACATAATACCACAGACTAGGTGTGTTTTTAACAATAGTTGCCCAAACAGATCTGGAGGCTAGGAAACTCATGTTCAGAGTGATCAAATGTTACTGTTTTCTTGACTCATAAGCGGTTGTCTTCAATCTATAACTTCATATGAACTAGTAAGGGATCCCTTTTAGTGCTCTTTTACACAGACACTAATTTCATTCTTTTTTAAAAATTTTTTAATATTTATTTATTTATTCCCTTTTGTTGCCCTTGTTTTATTGTTGTAGTTATTATCGATGTCATTGTTGTTTGATAGGACAGAGAGAAATGGAGAAAGGAGGGGAAGACAGAGGAGAGAAAGACACCTGCAGACCTGCTTCACCACCTGTGAAGCGACTCCCCTGCAGGTGGGGAGCCTGGGGCTCAAACCGGGATCCTTTCACTGGTCCTTGCGTTTGGCGCCACCTGCGCTTAACCCGCTGCGTTACCACCCGACTCCCTCTAATTTCATTCTTGAGGGTCCACCAGGATGTTCTAGCCTCCTCTGTAAAGTCCCAAATCCCATAATACTTTGGGTATTATATTTCAACATATACATTTTTGAGGAGAATACATAATGTAACACTTCCAAGTAGTTTATATTAAAAGTCAGATATAATCATGATATTTTTTCTTTTTTAGATGTTTTATATCATTGTATGTGAGTATGTGTTTGAATGTGTGTGTATGGCATCTAACATTTGTTTACCAATCACTGTCATACTGTAAATTTCAAGTCTTACTGTAAATTCATACACATACAGCATATGTGTATACATTTACACATTAGCATGTGTACATTTCCTTCAGACATCTGTTTTAAACATTTTTAAACAATAAAGAGACAATATAAATTTATGATAGACTTTTAAATTAGGGAGATCTCAACCTAGATTGTGGGGAGGTAGCATAGTGGTTATACAAAAAGATTCTCATGCCTGAGGCTCCAAAGTTCTAGAATCAATCCCCATAATACAATAATCCAGAGCTCAGCAGTGCTCTGTGTCTCTCTGTCTCTTTATGTCACACACACACACACACACACACACACACACACACATACACACATCAAAGTGAAACAGGTAAGAAACATATTAGAAAGCTAAAACAGCCAAGATTTAAAATCATTCATTTGGCGATATTAAGATTTATTCATAGATTTTTTAAAACTAGATTAACATTCCCTTTCAATAAAATAGCTATTTGAAATTTAAATCACAGTTAAATGTTGATTTTACTTCATTCATTTTCAAATTTTATCAAAACAAAGAAACAAAAAACCTCAAGTGCTTTTGTGGAGAACACTTTGAACTTGAGAAAGCCATCACCTCAGTCAACCAAGACATCACAGATGACACCATAGAGTGCTGCCTTCTGTCAGATACTTTAACTTATTTGTGTTTCATAAGAAGTTACTATTATAATCACCCTTGTTTATCATGAGGGAATTGAAGAATAAGCATTTACTTATCACCACACAGCTACTAAGTGGTGAATTTAGGAAGTAAAGTGTGCAAAGGCTGAATGCTCCTAGTAGGCTTTTTTCTTCTATTTTCTTTATTGTGGTTGTAGTTATTATTGTTGTTGTTATTGATATCATTGTTCTTGGATAGGACAGAGAAAAATGGAGAGAGGAGGGAAGACAGAGAGGGGGAGAGAAGGAGAGACACCTGCAGACCTTCTTCACCTCTTGTGAAGTGACTGCCCTGCAGGTGTGGAGCTGACGGCTCGAACTGGGATCCTTACCATGGGCCCGTGAGCTTCATGCCACATGTACTTAACTTGCTGTGCTACCACCTGACTCCCTATTTTTTAAAAAATTTATTTTAAGATAAAAACAGAGAGAGAAAAGAAGATACAGAGAATGAGGTGTAAAGAGAAGAAATGCACCTTATCACAGACTGTATGTGGTGCTCCTATGTAAAGCTGGGGGTACTTAAACAATGTCTTTGTAGATGGTAAAGTGACTGTTGTACGAAGTAAGCTATCTCAAAGAAAGGACTACAAAATCTGATAAGGGCAAGAGACTACAAAATCTGATAAGGGCAAGAGACTAGCAATACTTTAATGGTGAACTTTTTAGTCAATACCAGGTCACCCCATCAGCTGAAGCCCTAGTCTGGGCTTGGATTCCCACACAGATATGATAGGTCTAAATCTCTAATAGATCCCTTTCTCCACCATTATTGGTCACTTTCATCAGGAACATCAGCAAAAGTCCTCTCATGGATCACTCCAGGAACTTGTCTTCCCTAAAAAGTACAAAGGTAGGGACTGCTCCATTCTTTGAAGGGAGGCTTGGTCATCCTATCTTGCCACTTGAGGTAGATTGGTCCAGAAATGAGTGCAGCATAGAATGTTTCCACCTGTGGTTATTAAGTTTGAGGTCAGACCACAGAGACTCAGGGTTACACAAGCTTCTATGCTAAATATGAATATATATGGGCCCTGGGTTAGGCTGATGGGGTAAACAGTTATTTTTATTCATAGATCTTCAAGATTGGGATCTAATCTCTGCATTAACCCAACTTTCTAGACCTATTCTCAATTCTGACACCATCTTCTCAGACAATATTTTTGTCCAACTCCTTGTTAGATATCAAACTCAAGGAAAAACTACAAAAAGCATAGGCCTTTAGGAGCATACCTAATGTTCCCAGCTTCTTTACACCCTAAAATTTCTATTCTCATCTGTTCTATTTCTACTTTCTGGTTACTGTCCATTAATCATTTTGACCTGCTTTATATCTTGCTGACTTTCAGCCACCAAGTTGCAGATGCAATCATGATCCTATCCTGACTTCCCTAGACAGATGACCTCACCTCACCTCTCTAGAGACCCACCCCATTAGGAAAGATGGATCCCCCTGCCAATGTCCATGTCCACTGGAGAATCAAGTACAAGACAGAACTCCCACTTTTTGCACCCCAAAAGAATTTTGGACCATATACCCAGAGGGAGAGAAATAATAAGGGGAAGATGACCAGAGGGTTCCAAACTCCAACTCCATCAGGATCAGAGAGAGAGGAGGAAAAAAAAAAAAGGTCGTACAAAATTAGTAATAGGTGTAGCTGTGACTTAGAAAGAAAGAGAAGATGGGACCATGGGGAAAATGGGTAAATATAGACAGACAGATGTAGAAATATTAGTTAGCCCTTATCTGTAACCCTGGGAGAATTATTATAGCTTCTGGAAATACAGAACTCCAGTGGTAGAAATGGTACAGAATTATACCTTTGTTATTTTATGATTTTGTAAATCAATTTTAACTCAGTAATAAAATTTAAAAAAAAAGTAGTCCAGGAGGTGGCTCAGTGACTAAGGCACTGGACTCTCAAGCATGAGGTCCTAAGTGCACTCCCCAGCAGCACATGTACCAGAGTGATGTCTGGTTATTTCTCTCTCTCCTCCTATCTTTCTCATTAATAAATAAATAAGATCTTTAAAATTTAAAACAACACAAACTGAGATATCTCTTAGTCCCTGCTTGTATTAGCTTATTTTTATTTATATATTCCTTTTGCTGTATGTTGAAATTATTATGATGCCATATTTAAATTGGTAATTTTGAAATTTTTGTATAAATAAGTAAAATTACATATAAATATTATATATAATATGCAAAAGTTATGCATATAATATAACATTTTTGCTAAAATTGTTCCCAATTTTCAGTTAATTTCCTATTGTAGAAATTTATAAATATGCATACTTCTAGTGTTCTTTGATTTATGCTTTCTAATTCTGAGTTTTATGAGGACAAAGATAAAATTCATAAATTAACAAAACTTAAAACAGCATAAATTCTTATGAAATTTATTACTCAAATTTTCCCAAGTTCCCTAAATATTTAGGTTAAGTTTGGCATCATAATTCAGTGGCATCATGGTTCAAACTGCATTTATATCACTAACTAAATATGCTATCTGTGTTTCTCTAGTTAGTTGTGATTAATACTACTTAGATCTTCAGTTCCCCATCTGTTAATTTGAATTAAGATTTGAATTCTTTCCATAGTTTATATAGGGGTTCTTTTTACTTTTTATTGATTTAATAATGATTAAAAAAAACATAGGATAAGAGGGGTACAATTACACACAACTCCCACCAGAGTTCTGTATCACATCCCCTCCACTGGAAGCTTTCCTATTTTTTATTGCTTTGAGAGCATGGATATATAGGTGTTCTAATTAAAAGTAACAATATTTACACTATATTTAATGACATTTTAACTGAACATCTAGAAAATCAAATGCACTTAAAGGTCTGTAATAGTATGACTGAGGTGGTGTTGTTGGAAGGGTGCTTCTTCCACTCTGACTAATACTGAATTTCCCTCCCCCCCAACCCTCCCTACCACAATAATGAATTCCCCACTGGTCCTATATCATTTTACTTTCATTTAAAAAAAAAAAAAGCTAAGGCAGTAAGCTCTTCTAAGAAATGGGCAATGATAATATGATCTAATATCATTACTAATAAAATGTACAAGATAAGATTCAGGAATGATTCAAGGGTAATTCTAGGTAAAATGATCAGGCTTTGAAAACTGATGCTAATAATGAGAAACTGAAAAGACACACACACAATGGCAATCCTCTAGCACCTGTACTTATTCATGCTTAAGTAGATACTTGGAATCTCAATTCTAAGAATACTTGCTTAAAACAATGAAATTATTTTTAAATGTAGAAATCAAAATTCAACATCAAGTTATTAACTAATATGTCACCAATTTATTGAGCCAACAGGCTTAAAAAATTGCAACAAAATATATGAAAATGAAAAATTTCCATTACCAAGATCCAAAAGAATGAAAGATAGAGTTCTTTTTATTATTATTTATAATTTACACCTCCAACATTAAACTGAAAAGCAGAATTACAGACACCTGCTTTAGTATAGTCATTGTTTCCAAGGTGCCACTTTCCATCACCTATTTTTAATAGTTTACACAACAAGATCAAGGGTGCCCCAGCTGTTACTGCCACTGTTGCTAAGCAACCTTTAAATAGGAGTTCAAGAAGACAAAGAATCATGCTTGAAAAATTTCTCAAGTGTCTGTTTTATGCACTTCCAACCCTGCTTTCTTCATTTTGCACCATTTTTCAATGTTTATACTCAAATGCTTGCTTTCCCCCCTTTAATTCAATAGTCTTTATGTGAATCCATGATTCCAAGTGCCTCTGAAATCAACAAAACATCTTTGTTGATTTTCAGAGTGTAATATGTGTTCAACTACAAGCTATCCTTAACTCAAAACAAAGAGATTAGAACATTTACTTTCTATAAAGTAATCAAAATGTAAGACTAATTTAGGTCCTCATGATTTACTACCAAATTATAACACTGCTTTGCCTGTAAGTCTTGTGAACTGACACATATATCAAAGGCAAGAGATTCATAGCCTGCCGAGAATTACAATACCCTCCTGTGTATTCCGCATTCTAAATATCATCACCTGTAAAAGACAGAGAGGTCAAAACTCTACAAGAAACGGAAGGAAAAGAGAAGATAAGAAACCAGGGAACTTTCAACTAGGAATTTCTGACGTATGCAAATAGTAATTAATTAGAAAAACAGAGAACATTTTTTCAAACATTCCTGTAAACAATTAGATATTTTCTTGAAAAATAATTATCTAAAAACCAAGAGTACATTTGTCTAGTTAGTAGATTAGTAATCATAAATCGTCATTGTGGGAAATAAAAAAGAAGGAAGGGAATATATACCAGAAAATAGTCCATAGCCACTCACATAGAATTCTGCTTAGTTTGTCATTTGACAATCAAAGGATGGAACCTGGCTTCCACTTTATTGAAGGAAGTTTTGGTCCCATGATGTCTTTTGCTCTCTCTCCCTTTAAAATAAATGTCTTTGTTTTATACTTAATAGGGGAGATATTTTAGCAACTCTCAAGTAAGAATCAAACCTTATCGAATAATCTATATGACAAAAACATTGCAATATGTTTCAAAATTAGAGATTGGAGAAATGTGTACATGTTCAACTACATATATGATCTAAATTAGAAGACCCATTAACAGTTTGTCTTATGTTGAGAATGAAAGCTCTGTTTCATATCATATTGGCCCAATGAATTGATCCATATCAGTTCAAGTAGTCAGCACTTCAGATTCTCCTATAACTCTCTTCTAACCAAACATTTCATGTTGTTTCTATGGTATTTTTTCTCTTATTTTGAGCACAGGATTACATGTTTCCTAGAACTACATAGGAAAGTATCATAGATTGGGTGGCTTAAACAGCACGGATTTATTTATTTATTTATTTATGAAAGAGAGACAAAGTGAAAGAGCACAGCACCAATTTTTTTTTTAATGCTGTAGGGGCCAGATTCGAAGGGGAATTTATTGCTTGTCATTTGTGAAGATTAGAAATCCAAGATTAAGTTCTCAATTGGGTTGGTTTCTCCTAATGGTCTCCCTCCTTAATTTGTAGATGACCATATTTTCCCTTTTTCATTCTTTCCTTGTCACTGTTTATATATGTTTTACATCCTGATTTCTGTTTCTTATAAAGATACCTGTCAAGTTGACTTAGGGCACACCACAATAACCTTCAACACTATTTTCCTCTTTAATGATCTGGTCTTCAGAGCTGGAGAGACAGCACAATGATAATGCAATATAATTTTATAACTGAGACTCTGAAGCCCCAGGTTCAATCCCCTGCTCCACCATGGGCCAGAGCTGAATAGTGGTATAGGGTCTCTCTCCCCACCCCTTCTCTCTCCCTCTCTTTCATTAATAAATATAATAGAATAAATAAAATATTTTTTAAAAAATCTGTTTTCTAACACCAGTCACAGAGATATTGAGGGTTAAAATTTAAACAATATTGAAAGAACACAATTCAGCCCATAATACCTGATATCCTAATTAAAATCTCTCCATGAAACTTCCATTTACTCATCCAATGTTGTAATTTCATTTTAATTCTTCTCAGTAAAAGCTTGTTAGATAGTATTCTGCATTCACCATTTCAGAATATGTACTTTTTATTGAATTCTTAACTAACTGGCTTTTACTGTCTGTTCCAGGAAAATTTATTGAAAATAATCTAAAATGATACTTATACTTTATCAAATCATATATATATGCATATATATATATATATTATAGACAAATACTTCTGATAGTTACTCTGTAACTAACCACAGTACTATTTACTTTCTGTAGGGTTCTGCTTTAGGCCTCAAATTCTGTTCTATTTTAATGCTTCATTTTTCTATTATTTAGAACTCTCCATATCTTACTGTGATCGGTTGTATTTACTGCATGACCTGGTAATTTTGTTTAAAAAGTCACAGTTTAGCTAAATAATTTAAGCCATAATGTCTACTATATCCTATAGTAAAGTTTGTTTGCTTGCTTTTTAGGTTTTTTACTTTATTTATTTATTTTTCTTTTGTATGCTTTGTGTTTATTTCTATTTCTTTATCTTTTTAATAAAAATTTAATAATTTCCTCATTATCTTATTCTGTTCCTAAAAATAACATAAAATTTTGTGGGAGAATTAATGCAAAGTATTTAAGACATTTAATAAATATTCTTATACACTAGTAGAAACTTTTGAATTTGTAAAATATTGAGAAATAAAGCAAACAAGGTTCTTGTTTTCATAAATTATATAATACACAAAGAGAAAAAAAATCAAAAAGAAATTAACAACTCATGGAAAATATATATGAAAATTATTATTATTATTATTATTATTATTATTATCATTATTATCATTTTGCCTCCAGGGTTATCACTGGGGCCCGGTGGTGCCTTCACTATGAATCCACTGCTCCTGGTGGCCATCTTTTCTCCATTGTTGTTGCTGTTGGATAGGACAGAGAGAAACTGACAGAGAAGGGGAAGACAGAGAGGAGGAGAGAAAGACTCCCTGAAGACCTGCTTCACTGTTTGTGAAGCGACCCCCTACAGATGGGGAGCCAAAGGCTCCAACCAGCATCCTTGTGCTTTACCCTAAGAGCTTAACCCCCTACCACCTAACCCTGAGAATTATTGAGATATATGAAACTGGATGAATGAAATAACAATATATTAGATGTCTGAACTTGCATGGCTGACGTGCAGCTTAAATCCCCTCCCCCAAACTGCCTTACTCCAGGGATGAACAAGGTTTTGGCTCTTCTCTCTCAATGCCTTAATAATAAAAATTAATAAAACTTAAATGTATTGAAAGATAAACAAAACAAGATAATGTGGACTGATATAACAACCTGACATAAAATACTACTAGAGCAGAGAAGTAAATATAGAGAAGGAATAAGTTATGCAAATATTTTAGGAAAGAATATTCCAGGAAGTTCAAACAGTATGTGCCAATCTTAAAAAAGCAGGAATAGGGCAGAAAAAATTCCATAATTATTGATGCACCATGACAAGTGCAGATAGAAATACTAGAGTAGTATATCTTAGTCATTAAGATCAAATATGCATTCTGTGCCTTGGCTTTAGCTTTAAATTAAATGTGATATGAAATTTTGGAGAAGAGGAATAATTTGGTCTGAATATTTTTTAAATGATTACTTCTTCTTCTTCTAAGAATATTGCAACTGCTTTCAGTAGCACAGTTTTCCAAGAACAGTTTAAAAAGCAAAAAAAAAAAACAAACCTATTATTTGGAGAAAAAAATGCACATAAAATAATTGATGAGTTTCACAGAATTTGAGAATTAAGATACCAAACTTAAGAGAAGTACGGAAAGGTGAGATTATATTGTGCATCTGTTTCTCCAAACAAAACTGTGGCTTCTTCACATCTGCTGTAGAAGATTAGCCAAGAACCATAAAGTGAGAGTTAGATTTGGACATCTCACATGAGCACATAGGCCAAATTGGAAGAAAAAGATGCCTATAAAGCCAGGACATAGAAATAAGTTCAAACCTCAAAAATAAGGAGGAAAATCATATCAGACTCTTGTCTTATACTGTATATTTTCTACCTGAACTGAAAAGAAGAATCTGAAGAAATTACAAATAAATAATCTATTAAATGTTATATAATACTAGCATGTTAATTTTAAGTAAAGAAGTGATGTAGCTTCTGGGAGGAGCTGTGGTATTATAGTCATGGAAAATTGGCCTTCCCTCGGAAAACAGATAGTAAAACAAAATCACTCAATGAATTTCTTCAGAGAACAGCTGGAATTTCTGTAAGAGCATTCGACCATCACTATCTGTAGGTTGGTAATTGTGAACTGACAGCAGAAGCAGGAAAGGAGGAAGAGAGACTCAAGCAGAACTGGAACTTCATTGCTGGAGGCACCATATTTGCAATCACCTCAAAGACATGTGTTAGATTTAAAGGGCCCATATGGAAAAATTTAGGGACCAAAACGAACAGACAAAAAAAAAAAAAAAGCCTATAGACTGCCATTTAGAGCTGTAGAAGCCACAAGCTCCTAAACAACCCACAAGAAACAGGAAAGAGTTTAAAGAAACTGGGGTACTGAGCACTGTAACCTTCTGGTATCAGGGAAGTCTATGAAACTGGAAGGTGTCCCGCTGCTATAGCCACTGATGATTTGAGTTAGATTGCTCAACAGACAATTAGAAGTTACTGTGACCTTACAGCAGAGTTCCTAGTTTCAGGAATCAGTCTGGGAAGAGAAGGAGGTCTAGGATCTGCATCCTTCCAGAAAAGAAGTCCCTTTAAGGGACATCAAGTACCATAATGCTACATCTCATAGTCAAAGCTCCTTCCCTCCCTCCAATGCTCACATAGAAAGCAATACCCAGAGGGGCTGGGTGGTGGCACTCCTGGTTGAGCACATGTTATACTGCACAAGGATCAAGATTTGAGACCCTGGTCCTAACCTGCAAGGGAAAGCTTTGTGAGTGGTGAAGCAGTGTTGCAGGTACCTCTCTGTCTCACTTTCTTTCTGTTACTCCCTTCTTTCTTGATTTCTGGCTGTCTCTACCCAATAAGTAAATAAAGATTAAAAAAAAAATTGAAAATGGGAAAACCCAGCACCACTTATGAGGAACAACAGGAACTAAAGCAGATGGGTATAAATAGAAAAATTCTGGTTCTGTAAAACCAAGATAAAGGTCAGAAAAGTAATGACACAAACCAGAAAAGCTACTGGAGAAAGAATTTAGGGAAAGAGTTTAGGGAATGAATTGTAAGGAAATGTAAAGAAATGCATAGCTCTCTGGGAGTCCGGCAGTAGCACAGCAGGTTAAGCGGAAGTGGCACAAAGCACAAGGACTGGTGTAAGGATCCCGGTTCAAGCCCCCGGCTCCCCACCTGCAGGGGAGTCGCTTCCCAGGCGGTGAAGCAGGTCTGCAGGTGTCTATCTTTCTCTCTCCCTCTCTGTCTTCCCCTCCTTTCTCCATTTCTCTCTATCCTAACAACGATGACATCAATAACTACAACAACAATGAAAAACAACAAGGGCAACAAAAGGGAAAATAAATATAAAAAATAAAAAAAAATACAATGTTCCCAATTTAATAAAAATAAATAAAGAAAAAAAATCCATGACTTCAACGATTCACTTGATAGGAAAAAAGGAAAACTTGCAAACAGAGTTACTATAGCATCTATGGTGGTGAATAGTCACCAGATGTCAGAACCCTGAGATGTGTTGCATATCAGAGTTGACAGAGATTAACTTCAGACCTCATGGTCCATGATCTGAAGAGAGTATATATGCAAATATACTGAGATAAGACAATGTCAAGTGTGCCACCCAGAACAGAACTCCAACAAATATTTACTGACAAAATTAAGCATAACAGAGAAAAGGAATGAGGAAGATCAAAGATATTTTTCAAGTGAGCATACAATAGGGTATACATGTCAAGATATATGTAATAGGTAATAGTTCTACATCACACAGAAAGGTGATATATTTCTCAATGGATAGGAGAAATCAGAATGCACTAGGGTATTTAAAATTTAATAACATATGCCATTTGTTTATTATTAGGTCAGGTACACTTTTTTTTTTTTACCTTTTTGCAGCTGTCTCTCTTTTTCTCTCTCTCTCTGTCTCCACCTACACTCAATCAATTTCTCTGTCCTACTGAATAAAATGAAAAAAGAAAAGAAAAAGAGGGGGTGGGAGGGGAAAATGGCAGTTGGGCATGATGAATTTCTGGTGTGGGTGCTGAGCACCAGGGATAACCCTGGAGGCACAAAAGAAAAAGTAGACAAAGAAGAAAATAGCCTCAAGGGGCTAGTACTTGGCTTACTTAGTAGAGTCATCATTAGCATGCTCAGATAGAGGCAAAGTTGAGAGGGAAGGGGGATATAGGTGGGGATATATATATAAATATACATATATATATTATACATATATAATATATATAACATGATACATGACATATGATGCATAATATATAATAATAAATATTAATATTATATTATTAAATATAATATAGTATATAATATTATTATATATAATTATATAATATTATACTATGATATATAATATAAAATATATAATAAATATGTAATACATAATACATAGTATATAATATATAATATATTAGTATATAATACATAATATATAATATAACATGTATATATGTTGTATATGTTATATATATAACATGATACATGATATATGACATATGATGTATAATATATATTATAAAATTATAATATAATATTAAATATTAATATTATATCATTAAATATTATATAATATTATAATATCATAGTATACAATATTATTATATATAACATGTAAATATGTTATATATTATATATATATATATAGAGAGAGAGAGAAGAACTGTTGTACTACTTCATCATTTGTGAAGCTTCCTGTTGCAGGTAGGTACTGGGGGATGAACCCAGGTCCCTACACAATATTTGCTAATTCATTACTTCACTCATTGGAGAGATAAATAAATGCAAAGGGAAAGGAAAAAATGAAAAGAAAGAGGAGAGGAAAAGGACTGAGCTGTGGTGCACCTGATTGCACAGGTTAACATGTACAAGAACCTGGGTTGAAGCCTCTGTTACCCCAGACATACTTCTTTAATGCCATTATAATACTGAATTTATTCTCCAGTCACCCTGGTATAACTTCTAGACTGTAGGAATAATGATGACCATTAGAGTTCACAGATAAGTGCACATGACACTTATCCTCTGCCTTGTGGGATGGTTATTGTTCAACCTATGATCTATTCCAGATCTCTGCTTTACAATGTGGGAGTCTGTGCTAAGAATAGATGGGGCCCTGCAGTGATCAGGCATTGTGGTTGTTAGACAAGGAAATTCACCTGTCAAAAACAAGCAAACAAACAAACAAAAAAAAACAGGCAAACATAGTCTTACAAGCATGGATAAAAATAAGTAGGATTTCTAATAGCAAGTATCAGGAATTCTGGAAATAAGGAAACTCTTCAACAATTTACAGGGTATGATGGAATCTTTGAATTCACTCCAGTCTCAAATAGCAAGTCAAAAAAGTAGACTTACCAATGTAGAAGGGAAAATATCAGAAATAGAAGACAAACTGGTGACACTCTTTAGATTAAAATTAAAAGGAGAAAAAAATATTTATGTAAAAATGAGACAACTATTTGAGAGATGGAAGACTCCATCAGAAAAGCAACCATCAGTGTTATAGGAGACTTGGAAGGAGAGGAGAAAAGCAACAGAACAGAAACCATATTCAAAAGAATCATAGAAAAATATTTTTAAATCTGAGATAAGGTTAAGGTGTAACTATTTAGGAAGCAGAAAGAATCCCCTAATCTCTAGACTCAAGTAGACCTATACCAAGACACATCAAAGTAAAGCTGTCAAAAAACAAGGACAAAGACAAAACTGTATAAGCTGTGAGGGGAAAAGAAGAATAAGACTTATGAAGCATGGTCAGAAGCATTCAATTTCTTCAAAAGCCATGGAGTAAAGTGCTGGTCCCAGTTCGGGGTGCCAGATGCTGGGCTAGCTTCTCGGGTGGTAGAGAGACGACCAGGGACTCATGGCTCAGCTGGGAACGCAGTTCAGTCTTTATTGATGAACAGGGATGAAGTTCAACAATCTAATCTCTAATCACAACTCTGTCCTATATATCTCCTGAAGAGGAAGTGTCAGGTCAGAAGAGGATGTACATAGGATAGGGGGTGGGGAGAAGGAAAAAGCATGTGAACCAGTGGGGATTAAACCAATGTGGGTCTCAAAACAATGATTATGTAAATAGACCACAGTGTCAAGCAATGCAAAAGAAGGGGTCTTAGAAGCAGAATTTAGAAGCAGACCAACATTTCCCCCTTTCTTTTTAACTAATGGCCATAGTATCAGGAGTCTGGGGTGAACATATACCTATATCGTACAGGCATTTTCAAAATAACTGGCACAAGACATGGAAGAACAAATAGGAGAGCAGCAAGAATCAGTGTGATGCCAAGGGGAGGCCTGAAGGGGCATTTCCTGCCTCAAAGGGCAGGACCTATCAGGAAAAAGGGCGTTTCTTGCCTCTGGGTGCGTCGCATGCCTCAAAGGGCATTTCCTGCCTCTGTGGGCATCTCTTGCTTCTGGGGGCGTTTCATGCCTCAAAGGGCATTTCCTGCCTCTGGAGGCAGGACTTAGTAAGGGGGGGAGTTTCCTACCTCTGGGGACAGGACCTGCAGGCAAGGGACATGGCCTATAGAGCCCCAAGTCTGCCGGCTGCAAAGTCCATGGACTGCTGCTGTCAGTCTTTGAGAAATCCAGCAGTGTGAAGGGAAACTGCTGTAAAGTTGAGTAAAGTGTCTAAGAGGTGTACCAGTAAGTCCGATAGAAGTGTCAGTCTAATTTAGATGACTACGGAAGAAATGCCAGGGGATGAAACGCTGCATGTCTGTCTTGATGGGGAAGGTCAACCACTGTAATTCCGCTTTTCTGTAGAGAGTGAGCTTTGGAGTCTGTGAATCATTTTCTTCATGTCTTGCCAGGTCACATCATTGGTTTCGGGGGGTTCGTTGTAGTCATGCCATCTTTTGGGTGATGTCAGAGGACAGGGGTCCAAATGGATATCCAGGGATTCCATTTGAGCAGATGCTTTTTCATGTGAAGATTTGACAGCTGTAATTCACTTACTTGTCAAAACTTGTAGCAGATTAGAAGTTTACTATAATTGATAACTCCATTATAATTGAAAGTCCTTTCTAGTATGATTTTAAGGTTGTTTAAACATAAAAGAACCATGGTTAGAAGCCTCAGGCAGGAGAATCATTAATATAACCATTGCACTATCCACTCTGCCCATACTCATACAGTTTTCAGGATTAAAAGTTTCTCATTTATACCAAGACATTAAAAAAACAAAAGAGGAAAAAACAATTTTTTAGATTGTTTCTGGTGTATCTAGAAATCATGGCTGCGTCCAGCCTTTTTTTTTTAAGTCAATGTCATACAAAATTTCAGTCATTTAAATCACTCTCTTACAAAACTCAACTGAAAGCAGACAGCAAACTTAAGATATTCAGAGAGAACAAGAGGGAGAATTGAGAGAAAAGTGGTGCGTAGTTTTGTTTTTTTTCACCTTGAACCAAATTATTTAGATCTCATTATGTAGAATTATGAGTCCCCAGAGGGCGCCCTAGTCCAAAAAGCTCCTCGAAATTCCATTTAGGGTGCTTCTGACAGTTCCTTCGAGATTGCTGCAGGCACCCATTTTTAAAAATGTCTTCCCATTGAAGAAAGAATTGAATCAGGAGGGTAGAACTAACCACGTGTCTCCATTCTTGGGGACTGCCAGGGAACTGGAGAATGCTCTTCAAGTTAGAGTAGTCTCTTACTACTTTCTTAGTTTTCTCTAGTTCATCCTCAATCTTGATAATTCTGTTTTCTGCTTCATTTATTCTATTCTGTCTCCCCTCTGCTGTTTTCCATATTTCATCTATTTGTTACTCTGTTCTGATACTCTATTAGCTTGTCCAGCTAGTTGTGCTCTTAGCTATTTCAGTTTTCAGCTCTTTAATTATCTGGAGTTAGTATTTTCTTTTAGATTCTTGTGTTGTTTCCTCATTTCCTATGATACTTCTTTCAGACTCTTTCCTTATGCCTGTGACTCCTGTATCAATTAGTTTTGTCCTCATTCTTATGTGCTTCTGCCTTTGGGGGGGTTTTCTGGGCTTTTGCGCTAGTTCATTTCTCCAATGTTTCTTCTTGGTTTAACCATTGTATATAGTATGTTATGAAGTCCCTCAGTATTTTTCAATCCACTGATCACTCTTGCCTGAATTGATTTGTGTCTAAGTAAGGTACTTAATCTTTTTGTCTCTCTCTCTTTTTATGTATCCCTCTCTCTTTCATACCCTCTATCAAAACTAAAAATAAAGTATAATTGTCTCAAGGAGTGGTAGCTATGCAGACACTAAGCACCGGAGATAATTCTTCTGGCAAATGCAAGCGAACAAAAACAGCAAAGATTTTAAAAGAAGAATGAACCTAGAATTGTGTCCTGGATCCACATTAATAGTTTCCACCTATTTTAGGTATATCTTTTTAAAACATGAAACTGAGGTCTGAGAACTGAGTTTCAAACTTGACAATTCTGGTAGTTGGTGATTTTAATGAAAGTTGTTCATATTGAAGTGAGTAAATAAATCTGTTGCAAAAATGAATGGGAGCTGACATTGCAAAAAAACTGAATACATTAATTCTTATGATGACTACCTTGTAAATAGAAGTTAAGAATTAGTACTGAATTTTTTGGAGGGGGTACATAATAAGTTTTGTTCTGTTATCATTTAAGATGGGTTTTTAAAAACACAGTCATTATAATTGGGTTAATAAAGTTTCAAATATTTCAATATTGGGGATGTTTATATAAGAAAAAAATAATTTAATAGACATGAGAATCTATTGATGAATGATTGATAAATATTAATTGCAGCAGTGACATCCTTGAATAAATACCCCATAATGACCCTGTGTCCATACTCCCAGAACTATAAAAAAATAGGAAAGCTATCAGGGGAGGGGATAAGATATGGAGTTCTGGTGGTGGGAAGTGTGTGGAGTTGTACCCCTCTTATGGTTTTTGTCAGTGTTTCCTTATTATAAATTAAAAATTAAAAAAGTGGTAAAATAAATACATAAAAGTGGTCCAAATTCTATGTGGAAAAATTGACTTAGATAGGAAGAGAAATATTTGCAATTATGTAAAGAAGAGAAGGAAAATTATGTGAGTTTAGATACAGAAATGAGATTAGACCAATCATGTTAACCAGAAGACAGAATTAATTCAAAATTCTTATTTCCTGTTGTCATCCTATATTCTCAGCGCTACTTGAAAAGTTTCACATTTTAAAGTATGAGGTCAGATTAGGTCAGTTCTCATTCCAAGTTTGTTTTAACTAGTTTGTTTAGCCAAGTTTGATTTTAACCCCAACAATAAAGGAACAACTACATGTTGACTATATATATAGAAAACAAATCAATCTATTTAAAAATTATATTCACTCTCACTGACCAGCATTCCATGAGGTTTTTGATGATATTCTATAACACATTTCTGTAATTATGTAACTGTTCTTCCCAAGTCAACTGTATAACTTACTTTGTGACCAAATTGCAGCAAGATTTTATGAACTTAGCAAAGAAAGCATAAATATTAGATCTGAACCTGTATGTAAAATTTAATTTAAAAAAATTTCCTTTCCATCACAGAATCACACTTTCTGTTAACAAAAATATAAAACAGAAGAATTTTCAGCTAGGAAACATAGGTCATAGGAGGATAGAGACCACTTCAAGTTGTCTGAATAACACGAGATGTCCCCAATGTAGTTAAATCATAGTATATTGTAACCAACATTCTAAATTTTATATAACAAGCCTAACTTCCTTGTGTTACGCAAGCACATAAATTTCTGCAATGTTTCAGCAGCATTTTGAGTCAATTTCTGAATTTGAAACTTTTTTAAAATTATTTTTTGTTGAGGGTGTTAATATTTTATAGTGTAGTCACAGACATATGTATATAATTTCATTACATACCAGGCTCCAAATTTTCTTCCTCTTCTGTCTCCTTTTTCCTCCCCAGAGTCCTTTGCATTGGTGCAATATACCATGTCCAGTCCATGTTTCACTTTGTGCTTTCCTTCCACATCACAATTTTATTAAGTCCTGCTGATAAGTGAGATGGTTTGATATTCCTTCCTCTCTTTTTAATCTTAATACCCTAGTCTCATTACCAAATAAATCATAAATCTCTGGCTGGCTGCTGGTACACTTGGTTGGGTTATAAGGACCTGGGTTCAAGCCCCTAGTTCCCACCTGGATTGGGAAGCTTTGTGAATGGTTAGTCAATGTTACAGTTGTCTCTCTGTCTCTCTCCCTCTCTATCACCCTTTCCCTCTAGATTTCTGTTTAGACCCAATAAATAAATAAATAAATATAATGACAAATTTTAAAAATTATAAATTTTCCTTTGGGAATTCAACTTAAATTCTCATTATTTGATGTAATAATTTTTAAATGACAATTTTTTCATATATTAATAATTAAAATTCATCTGAAGTAATTTTCTCCTATTGATATTTCTTATATCCTACTAAGCCTGGTATTTGGAAGCAACTGCCTTTTCTGGTGAGTTTCTGTCAATTTAAATATAGTATCATGAATGAATGTTCATATTTAATAGGGTATTTTATAACTTCCAATTATAATCACTACACTACAATTCCAGTGGCTTACTTTTTCTTTTGATCCTGTTGATCTGTTGAAGGAATCCAAGAACACAATTTTCCCTAAAAGTTAATTGCCCATATATTCTTCCAAAGAACACAAAATTATTTACCTGAATAAATTTATAAAGATCTATGTTCATGACAGAGTTATTTGTAACAGCCTACATGTTCAACATTGGATGAGCATTTAAGGAAATGGTAGTATGAATAAATGTAACATGATACTACTCAGATATAACAGATGATGGGATTTTATCTTTTGTTACAATATGCATACTAAAATTTAGAAGGAATCATGTTGAATGAAATAAGCCAGAAAGAGAAAGATGAGTGCTAGCTGATCTCACTTATAGATGCAATCTAACACATACAACAAAGG